>NW_007877233.1:0-569 GCF_000696425.1 Galeopterus variegatus
TATGAAATCCAGCCCAAAGAGCTTTCTGCCACATTGGAGTATCTAATATAAGATTGACAGTAAGAAGACAAAATATTCAGCCGTGAGATGTGGATTAACAGAAGAAGAAATAGCACGACAATTGAGGCTTCAAGACAGTGATAATTCCACAGGGATGCAAAGCAGTTATGAGGGCTGGTGGACCCACAAACGGTTTGTTGAACTGTTCGTGGTGACGGACAACCTACGGTTCCTTTATAGGCAAAGTAACATCTCATTCGTGCAGAAGGATGCAATTCAGGTTGTCCATGCACTAAATTTCCTTTATACTCCAATGGATGTTGAGGTGTTTTTACCTTGTGGACTCACATGATATAGATAAACTCCTCATAAAATTTTGCAAGTTTAGAAAATCAAACCTTAATTCCCACATTCAACATGATGTTGTTCATCTTTTTATACGGCGAAGCTTCGGTAAATTTCTTGGCTTAGCTTATATTGGAACAGTGTGTCTTCCTAATTCAAACTGGCAGTTAATAGTTTCATGGGTTCTGACACATATAGTTTTGCATTAACTGTGTCACATGAGC
>NW_007877234.1:0-569 GCF_000696425.1 Galeopterus variegatus
TTTAATCACTTTTTTTGTTTGAGCAGAAAATATTCATACATACCATGTGGATTCTTTCTTTCTTCAGAAACTGAAATATTCAATTGATTTGAATCCACTGCTGAAAAATGTGCATAGGAAAATGGTCTCAGAATCATTTTAAAAAGATTTTTTATAAAAAAATCCCAAAGTAGGGGAAATTGTTGTGTCAGAGTTTCTTAGAATCCTGAAACCTAATCAAACTGTAAATATTTACAAAATCCTTCATTATAAAGTACAGAGAGTTCATTTGTGATGGCAGCTATGTTTAAGCACCACAGAAAGATAGATTTCCCCCAAAATTTTTTCTCAAAAACTTTTAGTCAGTTTTCTTTTTTTCTTGTATCTTTTTCTGGTTTTGGTACAAGGTTAATGTTGGCCAAAAAGAAAACTACAGACCAATATCCCTAGTGAACACATACTGAAGATCCTCAACAAAATACTAACAAACAGAATTGAACAGCACATTAAAAAGATCATTCACCATGATCAAGTGGGATTCATCCCAGGCATGCAAGGATGGTTCAACATACGCAAATGAAGAAGGGTGA
>NW_007877235.1:0-569 GCF_000696425.1 Galeopterus variegatus
CTTTTAGATACAAGATGCAACTACACTTTAAGATACTTTGCAGCCTCAGAAGTAAGGAGCAATCTCTGATATAGCTGTCTCATAAAAGCAATGAGAAGGTATATAAAATATTTTAGAATCATCCTTTCCATAAAAAGGATTTCTAATGAGCACATTTCATAAGGCTGAATTTATTTCTAACAAAACCATTTGTACAAGGCATCATCACGATAGTTCATATAGAGATGGCTTAGGCAAAAAAAAAGTATACTCCTAAAATGTGATTGAGTTGTCCCCTTCTAGGGATGCAAATAAACTACTTACTTTAGGAGTATGAATTAAACACCCCAGAAGGTTTTTGTGTTTTCAGACAACCATGAAGAAAGTGGAAAATGCTTATTAATTAAAACCATAGGCTCTTTGCTGGTGTAGTGGAGGCTTGTCTTGGGAACCAAGAGGATAAGTCAGTAAGCGTGGGGGCTGGGGAGGGAGGTGCAGAGGGACCGGCTTGGGGACAGAAGCCCAGGACACAACCCCCTTTCTTTCAGATGCTGTGTGCCATTATTTTGCAGTTTCTCCTACAGATCTGT
>NW_007877236.1:0-569 GCF_000696425.1 Galeopterus variegatus
TCCAAAGTATAACATCAGGAATCAATAACAATCCATGGAATGAAGAAATGATTTTCAAATCATATTTGTGATAAGGGACTTGCATACAGAATATAGAAAGAACACTTAGAACTCAACAATAAAAAGACAAATGATCCAATTTTAAAAGGGAAAAAAGAATTTGAACAGACATTTCCCAAAAGAATACATACAGTTGGGCAACAAGCACATGAAAAGATAGCCTATCACTAGTCATTAGGGAAATACAAATGAAAATCATAACATCACTTCACAGCACTAGTGTATTAGTCTGTTTCTGTTGCTTATAACAAAATACACAGAATTGGGTAATTTGTAAGAAAATGAAATTTATTGCTTAAAGTCCAGGGAACACATTTGGTGAAGGCTTTCTTTGGTGGTGACTTCAGTGACATCAGGTATCACATTGCAAGATGGCAGAAGCAATAGAGAGAGACTAACCTCCTCATTCACTCTCTTTTTTAAAGCCCTCCAAAGCATGCCCATGACTACCATTATTAATCCATTCACTACTGCATGGTCCTACAATCTAATCATCTTTTCAAGGCCCC
>NW_007877237.1:0-569 GCF_000696425.1 Galeopterus variegatus
CCTTTTGTCTTCAGAGGTCATGATTCAACACTGCCTAGTACAACAGTTATGCATGTGCATGAGGAGCTCACCGTGACTCCTCCAGAGCCTAGTACCCATGTGGAACCTTCTCCAGTGCGGCAGGAGGGCCCTGCTGGGCCACCAGAGCCCTCTATGGACGTTGAACCACCTGTGAACCAGCAGGAGGCCCCACGTCTGCCACTAGAGTCCCCTTAAGAGCGGCCCGAGCCTTACCCCGTGCCCCAGGACACTGCAGCTCCACCTTCAGAGCAACCTAAGGAGGTGGAACCTTCCTCACATCAGCAGCTGACCGCCATCTTAACCTGCAGAACTGCCTGAGAACGTAGACTCATCCCTGGTCCACCAAGAGGCTCTTCCTCAGCCTCCAGGTCCCGCCAAGGAGGCAGAACTTCCTCCAGTTCTGCATGAGGTCCCAGCTCGGCCCACAGAGTCCTCTGGGCTGGCGGAATCCTTCCCCACCCAGCAGACGGCTCCGGTTCAGCCTCCAGAGCCACCTAAGGTCGTTGAAGCTCCACCTCCAATGCATTATGAGATGACAGTTCCAACAC
>NW_007877238.1:0-569 GCF_000696425.1 Galeopterus variegatus
ATCTCCCAAGCTAGTCTGCACTGAGCTCTAGCAATTACTCAATTGCCTTGAAGTATTACTACCCAGAGCCAGCTTCAGTGGTGGTTTCTCATCCAGCCTTCCAAGATGGAGCTGAAGAACTTGATGTAAAATTTAGAGGACAACCTTTGTGCCTGTTGTGTGGGCCGCTCAAGGAGTTCACTGAGATGACATAACCATAACCAGAGACATTCAAAGTGCAAAACAGGAGAAGCCCAAGATCTGTGGAGACCAAGCACCCTGTGGTGCCAGCGTGTGACTCAGCAAGTAGGCCTTGTCACCGCTGCCCAACTCCCTTCCTAACCCGGCTGAGTTCATGCTGACCAGAGAAGTGCCTCCCTTGAGTGGCCCAAGATCTGAGGTGACCACGCACACAAGGCACTAGTGGGCAACCGAGCAAACACTGAGGCAGTCATACCAACTTGGCAGCCCCAGAGGCATCCTAGCCAGATGATAGTGTCAAACCAGTGGACCATGAAATCCCCTGCAGCAATGACTAAACATGAAAGGAAAGATACCAGAAATATGAAAAATCAAGAAAGTACACCACC
>NW_007877239.1:0-569 GCF_000696425.1 Galeopterus variegatus
TACCGGTTCTTTACCTAAAAATACTATGCAAAATCTGTGTGTTCCCCTGATGATTTCTAGTTGACAGTTACTCTTCCCTTCCCCATAGTGGTAGTATGATATGTATGGATGAACATACTGGAAGTTAGAAGTCCTAAGTTTTAACCATAGCTCTGCAATAGGTGAGCTTGGAAAGTCACGTAAGGTCTCAGGGCTTGGCATGAGATTATATCTAAATCCCTTTATAGCTCTGAGTCAATGATTATATGAACAGTGAGTTTCAGATTTATCCTTGTATGACATAATTATTAATAGTCTATCATATCCATGTACTATTTTATAAAAACTATTGGCACCCAGAATTGATAAAATATAGTTGTCCGTAATTTTTTTCTTTATTACTTTAAACTACAAATGAGAATTGTGATCAGATTTTTGATGTTTTATTGTCTAGAGTACATTTTTGTACTTGTGAACACTAAGAGAGAAGAGGGAGACAAGAGAGGTAATATGAGTAAAGGAGGCACTGGGTTTTGAATTGTAGAAAAATTGAGGTGCTGGGGCCGGCCTGGTGGCGCACTGCTACAGTG
>NW_007877240.1:0-569 GCF_000696425.1 Galeopterus variegatus
TCAGTCTTTTGCCAATAATCTAAATTGAAATACAGTGGAGAAAGAGAAGGTTGAATTCAAGTATCAACCAATTCCTTACAAAATTCCGAGCCTGTGAAAGGAGATACAGTACTTTTAGTTGCTCAATTCCTTACAAGATTCTGAGCCTGCGAAAGGAGATACAGTACTTTTAGTTGCTTGCACTATAAAAAAAGGAAATTGGGGACACAGCAGGGATGAGCAATGTGACCTCAGTAGAACAATGAGGTGAGAGGCCAGGAGCAAAGCTGTGGCGTCACTTTTCCTGAATTAGTCAGTTAACACTGGGACAAGCCAACCACACACACGGAGATGCCTGCGATGCACCTGGGAATCTCTGTTTCCATGGTCCATCCTCTGATTTCCAACACAGATGTGGATGCAACGTACTTTGTTGGTTTCAACTTGAAACCGTGTTCTCTCTGTGTGTCTTATTGTCCTATCTGAGGGTAAAAGTAATTCTTGTGGACAAAGAAAATCCCATAACCAGCCCTTCGAAAGCTCACAATTGATTCCAGCCATTCCTCTCGCAGACTGAATTTAATTCCTGC
>NW_007877241.1:0-569 GCF_000696425.1 Galeopterus variegatus
GGAGGAGAGAATGATGAGAGTGAGAAGACTGAGGAGAGAGGAAGGGTGGGAGAGAGAGAGACAGATGGAATTAGAGAGAGAGGAGAGAGAGAGAGGAGAGAGACAGAGAGCGGGGGGAGAGAGGAGAGAGGGATAAGAGGAGTGAGAGGTAAGGAGAGAGAGAGAGGAGAGAGAGACAGAAAGAGAGAGGAGAGAGTGAGAGAGAGGAGAGAAAAAAGAGTGGACAGAAAGAGAGAGGGCTGAGAGAGAGTGGAGAGAGAGAGGGCTGAGAGATAGTGGAGAGAGAGAGGAGAGAGAGAGTGGAAAAAGAGAGGAAAGAGGGAGAAAGTGGAGAGACAGAGAGGAGAGTGAGAGTGTAGAGAGAGGGAGGGAGAGAGAGTGATAGTGGAGAGAGAGGGACGGAGAGATCAAGAGAAAGAGAGAGGGAGTGAGAGAGAGGAGAGAGGGGTAAGAGAAGTGAGAGGTAAGGAGAGAGAGAGGAGAGAGAGACAGAAAGAGAAAAGAGAGCGTGAGAGAGAGGAGAGAGAAAGATAGTGGACAGAAAGGGAGAGGGCTGAGAGAGAGTGGAG
>NW_007877242.1:0-569 GCF_000696425.1 Galeopterus variegatus
TCATATGGAAAAACAAAAAACCCTGAATAGCCAAAGCAATTTTGAGCAATAAATAAATAAACAAGCAAACAAACAAACAAACAAATAAATAAATAAAGCCAGAGGCATTAAACTACCTGATTTCAAGTTATACTAAAAAGCTGTAGTAACTTAAACAACATGGTACTGGTATAAAAACAGACACTTGGACAAGTGGAACAAAATAGGGAACCCAGAAATCAACTCACATGTTTACGGCCAACTGATATTTGACAAAGACACAGAGAGCATAGGTTGGGAAAAAGACTGACTCTTCAATAAATGGTGCTGGGAAAACAAGACATCCTGTATAGAAGAATGAAACTAGACCCATACCTCTCGCCATATACCAAAATCAACTCAAGATGGACTAAAGATTTGAATGTAAGACCTGAAACTACAAAACTCTAAAAAGAAAACGTAGTGGAAACACTTCAGCAGTAGGACTGGTCAAAGCCTATGAATAAGATCCCAAAAGCACAAGCAACAGAGCAAAAAAACAAATGGGATTACATCAAACTAAAAAAGCTTCTACACAGCAAAAGAAACAA
>NW_007877243.1:0-569 GCF_000696425.1 Galeopterus variegatus
GCTGAGCACGGTGTGGGCAACACCACACCAAGGGTTGCGATCCCCTTACCAGTCACGAAAAGAAAAAGAAAAAAAAAATGGGCAAAAATAACTGAATGAATATTTTCCAAAGGAAACATACTGATGACCGACAGGTATATGAAAAGCTGCTCAGCATCACTCATCATCAGGGAAATGCAAATTAAAACCACAGTGAGATATCTCACCAGTTAGGATGGGTATCATCAGTACAGCAGAAGATACGTATTATGAGGATGTGGAGAAGAGAGAATCCTTGTGCACAGTTGGTGGGAATGTAAATTAGTGCAGCCGTGATGGAAAACAATATGCAGGTTTCCCAAAAGTCAGAGTAGAGCTACTATATGATCCAGCAATCCCATTTCTGGGTATATACTCAAAGGAAATGAGTATGTCAAAGAGATATCTGCCTTCCCATGTTCATTGCAGTATTAGTTACAATAGCCAAGGCATGGAAGCAACCTAAATGTCTGATGGATGAATGAATTAAAAAAATGTGGTATATACACAGAGCAAAATATTATTCAGCCTTAAAAAAAAGAAGGAAATCC
>NW_007877244.1:0-569 GCF_000696425.1 Galeopterus variegatus
CTTCTAAAGTTAATAAAGACCCTAAAATTTTAAATGGAGGCAGTACCTGAATTTTATCGGCTGAAATATGAAAGTGCCCTTGAGTTAAACAATTTTGTAGCAGCTTATAAGCTGTTGTCAATTTATCTGATGAAGGACTTCCCACAATAATATCATCCATGTAAACATACAATGTTACATCAGGGAACTGTTGAACAGGCCGAAGCAACTGGAACACATAGATCTGACAAAAGGTGGGGCTATTGGCCATGCCTTGAGGCAGGACAACCCACTCATATCGCTCATCAGGCCCCTGGTGATTGACTAATGGGATTGAGAAGGCGAATTTTTCGGAATCCCTGGGATTAAGGGGAATGGAGAAAAATCAGTCTTTAAGGTCCACCAGTGTAAGGTGCAAATGACTAGGTATGGCGGGAACCCATGGGAAGCCTCTTAACGGAGTTCCCTGTATGGCCACGCGTTTGTTAACCTCTTGGAGATCTTGGAGCATTCTCCATTTTCCTGATGTTTTTTGGACGACAAATACTGGTGTATTCCTAGGACTAGTGGATGGGCGCAGATGTTTTAAA
>NW_007877245.1:0-569 GCF_000696425.1 Galeopterus variegatus
CTCAGTGAACCAAAGAAGTGGTAGTTAAGACAGAAGTAGAGCTCAAAACAGTTTCGTTTCGGAAAGTCTATGAGAAATCACAGAACAAAAGGCCTTCAAACAGGCTTTGAAACTTGTGTTCTATATCTCTGGCAGAAACACTAACTGGAGTTTGAGCTCTTAGGAGCAAGTTTAACTCTCAAGCAACAAGCAGTAGTATGTGATTCTCTCATCTAGCCTATAGGACTTGAGGTTTTCAAGTTCAATGGGGAAGCCTATTGGAGCCCTAGTTGGAAATGGGTTGTGCGAATTCTGTTTCAAAAACTCTCTGAAAAAATGACAGACAAGCTTCCCCATTTAGAAGAAAGTATAACACACTGAGCTGAGGAAGTTGTAGTTAGAACAGAAGTATAGCTCAAAACAGTTTTCAATCAGAATGTCTATGTGAAATCACACTGCAAAAGCCGTTTGAAAAGTGTGTTGTATATCACACTGGAAAAGGCTCCAAAAAGTGGGTTGTATATCTCTTTCAGAAAGACTCAATGGAGGTTGAGCTGTTAGAAGCAAGTTAATCTCTAAGGAAAGAAGCA
>NW_007877246.1:0-569 GCF_000696425.1 Galeopterus variegatus
TGGTACTAGTTTGTCTTTTATACCTTTTGCAATTGCCTTGTCTGTCTTTTTAACAACGAACAAATGGTCTCTAGCTATAATTTGTTAATATCATATTGCTTTCATTCAATTTAAATTTATGTTTTGCTATTTTTTATGGAATCTATCTATGATTCTCGTTTTCCATTTATGGTAGTAATATAGACTTTTTAAAAAATATATTTAACTAAAAATAGTATAAGTGGTATATAGACAAGATAATAAGAATTAAGGTTTTATGGGATGAAAAGAATTGACCAAACTTTTGAAAGTGGCACAAAAATAATTGAACTGATAACACTGAACTCAGGTACCTTCTTGAGGTCTAAAATTTCTGGATCTTCTGCCTAATATGCATGTTGCTTTGACAACGTTTCTTAAAATACCAGTATCACTGAGGAATAGTAATGTACATCAAATTATTTCAGGAGGCAAAAAATCTTTTAAACTTGCCTCTAGCTGCTATTTTATTCTCCTAACGACTTTCTGCTGCTCCAAAATTTTACTCTTTTCTTGATTATTTAACAGTGTAGTTCTGAACACTACTGTTG
>NW_007877247.1:0-569 GCF_000696425.1 Galeopterus variegatus
GGGAAGCAGGTAATTTTCCGGAGAAGAAAATTTGAAAAGGCAGATTGGGGCAGGTTTGGGTGGAGAGTGGGCAGTGAACAACCTGACCCAGAGTATAAAGATTCTAGAAAAGATGGTGTGATGTGGTCACTCGATACACTCTTAGAGGTCCTAGGGCTGGTACTCAACAGCTCTGTCCAAAGTGAACATCTGTCTTGAGTACTGGGATATCTCTTCTCTCCAAGAAAACGTAAGGACCTCCCAAATCCTTATCCTACACAGGAACTAAACTGAACTGGACACTCACCAGTTGATTTTGATAGGCAGTGACTGCCGTGAAAACTGTCTCTGGAAAGATGAACGTTCTGAATTCTTCAGACTTCAGATTGAGCAGTGAGGCTGTGTGGTCTTTCTTCTTAATGATGTGCACCCTGGGCTGGTACTTATGCATTGAGTTTAAAATTATCTACAACAAAAAGATGGGGAATACTGAGTTTTACATATTTATACTGCTAAACAGCCCAATAACAGTGAGGCAAAGAAAGAACCATAAAATTTACAATTTCAAATTCAATTTTAAGATTAGCTTC
>NW_007877248.1:0-569 GCF_000696425.1 Galeopterus variegatus
GTAATTATTGTTCTTTCTTTCTTTATTTATTTCTGAGACTCCGCCTCCTTTTGCCGGACCCTTCCCCCCTCTGTGTGCTCAGAACAGGGCTGAGGCATGTCTTCTACAAACCTTGTCTTTCAGTTGAGTCATCAAAGTTGTGCCCTGCCCTTCCCTGCCCAGCAGGTGTCCAGTCTCTCCCACTGCCGGGAGTGAACTCCTCGGGGGAGGGTCCCTCAGCACACAGTTCCTCCTTGACTCCCCCCAGCACGGTTCGGCCCCCCGGGAGAGCTCTCCAGCAGCTTCAATGTAGCTCGAGAGCACTCCGGGCTCCCCTTTCCCCACCAGAAATCAGTTAGGGGTTCTTCCAAACTGAGGCCCTCAGAGATGGAATCTGCCTCCCGGAAACAGGGAGATTACCTGGGGCCGACGCCCAGGGTGTGGTGGAGAGATGATCTGGGCGGGCTCCTCTTCCCTGCCCTCCCGATGCTGGCGGGGGCTCCCCACGCTACCAGCCCCATCAGAGATTCGCGGGGAGAGTGGGATTGTAGGCCGGTCCACAGGCCCCGGGGTTCCCCGCGTCGAGGTAA
>NW_007877249.1:0-569 GCF_000696425.1 Galeopterus variegatus
CTACTTGTCTACTAGTTTCCATTTCTTTTTCACCTATGCCAATCAGTTCAGAATTTTTTCTAATTTTGAGTGGGGATTTCTCCTTAGAGCAATAAGTTGTTTAGAGTTATGTTGTTTAATTTGCATATATTTAGGACATTTTCATACCTTATTTTTATTGATTTCTTCTTTCATATTATTTTCCTGATTTATAATTTAATAATCTTACAGTACATACTCTGCAATGTTTGGTCTACAAAAATTCGTGGAAACATAGTTCATGCTCCACCATATGATCAATCTTACTGAATATTTCCTATGCATTTAAAAGGCAAACATTTTGTCATTATCATAGGCAGTGTTCCAAAAATAGCAATTCATTCAAGGTGGTTAATAGTGTTGGCGACATTTTTATATGGATTTTGGCCTTTTTAAAAAAATTATCAATTAGAGATTTGTAAGAGATAATAATAGACTTGCATGCTTTCACCTTTAGTTTTCTGTTTGCTTCATGTATTTTGAGGTTCTGTTATTCGATGCATACACACTTATAACTGTTAATTCTTCCTGATGAATCAACCTTTATATCT
>NW_007877250.1:0-204 GCF_000696425.1 Galeopterus variegatus
CAGCTGGGACCCCGACACCAGGAGCGCCCTGGGTGCGGGGTGCGTGGGGCAGCCGCGTGGTGCTGTAGCTGGGGCCACCGCCCATTGATTTCTTACGTGCTAGTAACTAGAGGGCTCACTGCATTTGGAACATGACAGAGGGCCAGAGTCAAAAAGTCTGTCCCAAGGAACTAATATCCAGAATATGCAAGGAACTCAAACAAC
>NW_007877250.1:5793-6362 GCF_000696425.1 Galeopterus variegatus
GTGTCATGTATAGGATCAGCACATTGTAAGGAAAACATCAACTCCTTAAAACAAATTGTCTGAAAGACGACAACGTGCTAACAAAATGTTGTGCTTTTCAAATGCGCCTAAAGGGCAGTCTGATATTTTTAAAACAGTGAAATGTTTTCAGGATTTTTTATTCTGACTACCTTCTTTCATGAGAAAGGGCAACCTTTTCATACTATTGTTTAAACTTTGCTCCCTTTTGATAAACTCTCAAGGCTAGAGTTTGTGAAAAACCACCAAGCCTCTTGCCCGTTGGAACCCTTAGTAAAAACTTTGACGCTTTATTTTACGTGGGTTCTCATGTAAATAGTTTTTTCTTTAAAATGTTTCGTTTCTCAAGTATACTAATAGTTTAAAATACTGACTACACTATTTCGGGACGTATATGCACATTGCTTTCCTTGTCTGTTCCAGCTCTTGTCTCCCACCAGAGATTCAATCTGATAGGTCAGCAAACTTTTTCTGTAACGTGCCAGAGGGGAAGTAAATGTTTTCGGCTTTGCAGGCAGCTACTTAACCCTGAAAGCCGCCACAGACACAAA
>NW_007877251.1:0-569 GCF_000696425.1 Galeopterus variegatus
GAATTCTTTAAGAAACAAGTTTACTCAATGCTGATTCAGGTCAGAAAGCGGGGAAAATCACTGAGGTCAAGATGGAGCGTGTATTCTTTCCATTTTCTGAGAGAAGAGATTTTTGTCGTCTTACAAGCTAGAAAGGAACTGGATACTTGGCGCAATCAACAGGAAAGAGGGGACGGGGAGCAGGAAGAAAGCAGTGCTCAGCAAACGCAGCTCCACGCTCCCTGCGGGTGGCGGGAGGGCGCTGCGAGGAGCCCAGGAAGCTCACGGGTAAGAGAGTAAGTGGGAGATGGAAGGATTAGTTAGGACACTTTACACGTATTTAACAAGGGTGGAGATTTTCTTCCTCCTAATCCTCATTATAAATTAAGGAGAGCTATTGCAAACGCAGAGCTAAGTCTTTCTTTAAAGCATTAGTGAGTTTATCACTTGCTGATACCCCACTCTCCTCTCAGCGACTCCTGTTGAAATTTTACTTTATAGAAGCAGCCCAACTTTGGGGTTTCTGGAAATGTGCACCATAAGTTTTATGTTTATGTTTGTGGAAGCCCTGGGTGGGGCCCCCAGAGTAC
>NW_007877252.1:0-569 GCF_000696425.1 Galeopterus variegatus
GATATCATCTCATGCCAGTTAGACTGGCCAGTATCAGAAAGACTGCGAATAACAACTGCTGGCAAGGATGTGGAGAAAGCGGAACCCTCCTACGCTGTTGGTGGGACTGTAAATTAGTACAGCCATTATGGAAAACAGTATGGAATTTCCTAAAACAACTACAGATAGAACTGCCATATGATCCAGCAATCTCGCTGCTGGGTATATACCCAAAGGAGTGGAAATCATCATGTCAAAGGGATACCTGCACTCTCATGTTCATCTCAGCTCTTTTTACAATAGCCGAGAGTTGGAACCAACCTAAATGTTCATTGACGGATGACTGGACAAGGAAACTGTGGTATATATACACGATGGATACTACTCCACCATAAAAAAGAATGAAGTTCTGCCATTCGCAGCAACATGGATGAACTTAGAGAAAATTATGTTAAAGTGAAATAAGCCAGGCACAGAAAGAGAAAAATCACATGTCCTCACTCATAGTGGAAGCTGAAGAAAAAAAAGAAAGAAAGAAAGAAAGAAAAAAGAAAGATACAACAATCACAATAACAAACATTGAACTTTAA
>NW_007877253.1:0-569 GCF_000696425.1 Galeopterus variegatus
TTTCTCTCAACAGTGGTTTGTAGTTCCTTTCTAGAGATTTTTCACATCCTTGGTTAAATTTCTTCCTAGGTATCTTATTTTTTTCTTGGCCATTGTAAATGGGCTAGCTTTCTTGATTTCTTTTCTGCATGTTCACTGTTGGAGAATAGAAATGCTACTGATTTTCGTGTATTGATTTTGTATCCTACAGCTTTGCTGAAATCATTTATCAACTCTAAGAATTTTTTTTGTAGAGGTTTTAGGCTGTTGTATATATCAGATCATGCCATCCGAAAACAAGGACAGTTTGACTTCATCTTTTCCAATCTAAATGTCCTTTATTTCCTTCTCTTTTCTGATTGCTCTGGCTAATACTTCCAACACTATGCTGACTAGGAGTGGTGAGAGTGGGCATCCTTGTCTAGTTCCTGTTCTTGGGAACATTCAGGATGATATTGGTAGTGGGCTTATCATATATGGCTTTAATTGTGTTGAGATGCTTTACCTCTATACCTAACTTGTGGAGAGTCTTTATCATGACTGAATGTTAAATTTTGTCAAATGCTTTTTCAGTATCTATAGAGATGATT
>NW_007877254.1:0-569 GCF_000696425.1 Galeopterus variegatus
GAGATCTGAACCCTTGACCCTATGTTACAAGGCTACGCTATAACCAACTGAGCTAACCAGCCGGCCTTGTTAGGAGAAATTAAAATGAACTCTCTCGGTGGCCTATTTTGCCTTTGAAATAGTACTTGCTTATTGCATCAGCCCCACTGTTAATCAATTGCTCACATTCTTGCTTCCGTAACCAGGCCTGCTTATTGCTTTAGCTGCCACCCTGGCCACATGCTGAGAAGCCAGAACTTACTGCTATATTAGCCACATGAATGCTGAGAAAAAGAAACTTAAAAACCCAGAACAGTCTAGCTATATAAACCCTGTGAGACCTAAGCTTGGGGCTCAGAGCTTGGAGCACTAGCTCGTCTGGGCCTGTCAGCATAATAAAGTACCTGACTCTCCAACCCTCTGAGTGCTGATTGCTTCTCTGTCCAGTCCATTCCGTAACAGCCCGAAGTTCACCTTTTAACAGTGAGTTGGGCACCGACAGCGTGAAGCTGGGTCATCTGTGCTGACAACCTCTGGATGGGGCTCTCCAGAAACATTTATTGAGTTGCTCCTCCTTGCCCAACCCTGTA
>NW_007877255.1:0-569 GCF_000696425.1 Galeopterus variegatus
GTCCAGCATCCATGGGGAACCTGCAAGCTCCTAACCTTTGAGGTGCTGCAAGGTGGCTCCCAACTCTCTTCTCAGCCCCTGCATACCGGTACCTTCTGCCCTGGGCAGACCAGCTCGTGCTCGTTTCCCTAGTGGACAGCACGCTGCGCCTGGCCCCACAGAGCTGCTCTAACCCATCTCATTCTCGAAGTTTCACCTGGCCAGTCCAGCCCATGTTTGTGCGAGATTTCAGACACATGCAGCCTCTCCCCACTGTCCAACGGGATGGGGCCATGTGCACGGATGTGCATGTGTGCGTGTGTGTGCGTGTGTGTGTGTGTGTGCGTGCATGCGTGTGTGTGTGCATGTGTGCGTGTGTGTGTGTGCGTGCGTGCGTGTGTGTGTGCATGCGTGCGTGCGTGTGTGTGTGCATGCGTGTGTGCGTGCGTGCTTGCGTGTGTGCATGTGTGCATACGTGTGTGTATGTGCGCGCGTGCATGCGTGTGTGTGCGCATGCGTGTGTGCATGTGTGCGTGTGTGTGTCTGTGCGTGCGTGTGTGCGTGTGTGTGGTTAGGTCACTCAGCTTGAC
>NW_007877256.1:0-569 GCF_000696425.1 Galeopterus variegatus
GCCTGGCGGGGAGAGAAGCTTGGAGCTGTGCTGCAGTAGATGCTGAGGTCCTGGGGATGCTTTAGCTCCAAAGATGGAGATTGTGTGTCTTTCCAAACACTAGTGATTTGTGGGCTATTGTAAGGATTTTGGACTTTGTTCTAAGGGTAATGAGAAATCACTGAAGGGTGTTAAATAAGTCAGTGGCATGCTGAAATATGATGCTAAATGAAGAAAAATCTGGAATTGTATGTGAAGTATGATCTCAGCTCTGATTACATCTGTATGTGTGTGTGTGCGTATGATATTGACTCATTTATTTAACAAAGACTTACTAAGTACCTTCTATGTGCCAGGCACTATTATAGGACCTAAGGTTGCAGCAGTGGACAAAACATAGTCAAGAAGATAGAAAGTAGAGTGAGTAAATAAATAGGACACTGAGTTTATTAAGTAAAAGAAATTATGGTGAGGGGATAGAAAGTGATGAAAATCAGCATGAAGGGAGGTTCTATTTTAAATAACCAAAATGTTAACAGTGGTTATTTTGGGATTGTAGGCAATGGCTGTTTCCTTATTTATATATTTCC
>NW_007877257.1:0-569 GCF_000696425.1 Galeopterus variegatus
GGGCGGGAGTGCCGCCGCGCTTCCCAAGCGGCACACTATCCAGTGCGCCACCGGGCCGGCCAACTAAATGTTTTCATTTAAAAAATATATTCATAGTGAGTATGTCTGCTTTTCTTTAGAAAAATAAGTAAGTGAAACTTAAAGGAGACTAAACAGATGTATATTCTCTCCTATGCTAGAGATCTTCCTTTCCCCCCCCCCCCCCNCACCCCCCCCCCATTCACTCTCAATCTTTTTCTGTCCTTAAAAAGAATGCCATTTACATAAAAGTCTTTCTTGGACTTTTGCTTCCAGGAAGATAGAGTAAAATACTTTTTTCTAGATCACTTGCTAAGCACAACTGAAAGCCCTAGACATTATATATGAAACAAACATAAGAAGAAACTGAAAGGTGCAAACACACTACTAAAGACCTTGAGTCAGTGGTGGGGGGGGGTAAACAATAAGATAGTGAGTTCCATGCTTTTTTTTTTTCTTTATACATCTCAAACTTAGAGCCAAAGAAATCGACAACACAGAAATGCCAAAAGGCACAGACAAAAAGAACCCCAAAGTCTGCTTTCTCTAAG
>NW_007877258.1:0-569 GCF_000696425.1 Galeopterus variegatus
TATCCTCATCAACCTTGGTTAGTGATGCATTAGAGGAATAAAGGAAGCAAGAAATTGGTGTTCATTGTCCAGCAAAGGGGATGGCAGTTAGCAGATGACAAACTTAGAGAATTCGGAAAAGAAGAGATCAGAGAAACGATGTCAAGAAAATGTAATCTCCCATTAATACTCAGAGATATTAAGTGCATTAGTCCATTTCTGTTGCTTATAACAAAATACTTGGAACTGGATAATTTATTTTAAAATGAAATTTACTGCTTGCAGTTTCAGAGGCTTTAAAGTCCAAGGTCCAAGGAACATATTTGGTGAAGGCCTTGGTGGTAGCAACAGTAACTCAGGGTCTGACATGGCAGAAAATGGTAGAGTAGAGAGAGAAATTGTTCCTCAAGCACTTCCTTTTAAAGCCCTCAGAATCATGTCCCTGACCACTACTATTAATCGATCCACTATGGTACGGTCCTACCATCTAATCAACTCTTCAAGACCCTACCTTTCAATTACCGTAATAGGATTTCCTACCTTCAACAGTTACAGTCAGAATTAAGCTTCTAATATGTGAACTCTGGGGG
>NW_007877259.1:0-569 GCF_000696425.1 Galeopterus variegatus
TATTGGTTGCACAGGATCAGGGAGGGTATGAGAATTAACTGTAAATATGAAAGGGAAATCTTATCAGAGGGATAAAAATGTTCTGAAACTGATTTACTGATGATGATGACTGCCTCATTCAGTAAAATTACTAAAAAAACATTGAATTTTATGTTGGAAATGGTTGGATTTTATGATATGGAAAATATACCTCTAAAAGATATTTAAATATATAATCAGCCTTATCTATATAAGGTAAAATTTTGTGTACTAATCTGGATACTAATAAGGTAAGTTTGGACATCTCATTGTGTGTTGGTCTATCATTTTTCTTGTGTGATACTCTTGTTCACATATTTTAAAATTCCTACTGGACTGTTTTATTATTTTGTAACAAACTTTAGATGTGCTTTAAATACACAGAACATTTATACATTGTCAGAATAGTTAATCTTCTTTCAGTTGTGGCTTCTCATTTCATTATTTGTATGATGTATTTTGAAGAAAGGGAGTTCCTAATTGTTGGTCTCTCACCACCGGGGACCAACAACACAGGGCGGGAAGGGACCCCAGACCAGCCGGCGGTAACC
>NW_007877260.1:0-569 GCF_000696425.1 Galeopterus variegatus
TTTTTTGTCATATATGAAAGTTGGTGTTTTTTATTTCTAGATGTTCACAGAATTCTTTCTGCTTCCTCACATTACGATATCATCAATATTTCATTTTGGTCTTGATCACTTGATATAAAGTTTTTTTAGAACTTTATGTACCTAGTCAATCTCTATGAGAAAAATTTCATTGTCACACATTTAAACATTTGTGTTTCACTAATTTTTTAATAAAGACAAATAAAAACTATACATTGGATTTCTATTGTCTTTGTTTCATATTTTTTTTTCTCTTAATATTTTTAGGTGGTGTTCTTGTATCTCTTAATTTGTGTCTTTTTTTCTTACCTTCTTTTAAGTCAGTGATTTAGTGTTCAGTTTTATGTGTTCTGTCTCCCTTTGTTTCTAAGGGACCTACTACTACTTCTACATAGTATTGATTGGTTTCTAAATTTTTTCTATAATTCTTCCATGATTATTTGCATTTCAGTCTGCTATTTGATTTTTTTAAAAATGCTAATTATAGGGCCGGCCCAGTGGCGCACTGGAGAGTGCGCCACTTGGGAGCATGGCGGCGCTCCCGCCGAGGG
>NW_007877261.1:0-569 GCF_000696425.1 Galeopterus variegatus
ATGTGTCACGCTGTCGTCCGCACATTTTGAATACCTAATTTGAAAGGTTAATGGAATCGGCAAACATAGGGACTCTGTGGGTATTATCAATACCACTTAATGACAAACCTCTTGTTGTCACTTATAGAGTCATCTGAAACGGGAAGACTCCATTTCCGTAACTACATTCTTTGTCATATATTAAAAACTGTCTGCACAATATGTTTTGTTTTAATTTGGAGTGTGGAGCTAGAAAGTATTTTACACTGCAGGTTTCTGTAGTAATTTTTAATATAAATAAAATTATAATTATTTGAAATGGCCATTTTGTAGTTTTTCTGGAAAGGGTTAAACTTGCTTAGGGTAAATATGAGTGGTCTTCAAAAAGTTTATGAAACGATTGGTATTATCTTTTAATTCTATTTTTCCATGAACCATTTAAAGTTCCCTTGTATATTTTAGCTGGACAGATCAAAGCAAGTGTCAGGACCAAGGACACCTGCCCAGGAGAAAATGATCCATGGTAGCACGTTGTGTTCCTATTGAAGGGCCGTTCAGTCTGAGCTAAACAGTCTATGGTTTTTTTTTTT
>NW_007877262.1:0-569 GCF_000696425.1 Galeopterus variegatus
CCAGGAGAATTTGCATGTCCCACATATCTCTGTTCTAGCATCTGTGTCCTGTGAAAGGAGTCCCCAGCCTCAAGGCCAGGCTGGGGAGGCACTGGAGAGAGACTCCTCAACAACTGCTCAGCAGCCTCTGTTCCACTAAGACCTGAGCCCAGCCCTGAGAAAACACACACAGGCCCATCCACCTGGGAACCAGGGTTCTGGCTAGACTCGCAACCTCAAAACATTTTCTTTCAGGGCTTTCTAAATAACATATTTTTGTATTTTAAGGCAAGTCTTTAATTGAGAAATTTAAAGGTTTTTCCTTTGTTCTTTGTTTAACTGCCTTCAGAAATTTCATGACAGGTTTCCACAATTTGTGAACAGGAGAGGAACTGCCTGAGTGACCAAAAAACAGTTGACTTTTTTTCTAAGTGTCATCTTTTTTTTTATCAATTTTTGAGGGCTCAACATTTTAGTTTTTAAAATAATTATAACTGAAGAGATTTTGGAAAAATTCACAGAGCTATTCTAATTATTAAGAGATAATAAAGGCAAAAACACTTTGAAAGCTACCCAACATTGTGTACGTG
>NW_007877263.1:0-569 GCF_000696425.1 Galeopterus variegatus
ATGTAAGTATAACGTTAATAGCACTTAATGAGTACTTTGAAAATGCATTACCCTAAGGTACTTAAATATAGTGACTTATTGATTCCCTATAAAAACCCTGTCAGATATGTATTTTTCTAAAGTAGGGTAGTAGATTCATAATCATTTGCATCTTACAGTTGAGGAAATGAAAGCTCAGAAATGTTAAATAGCTTGACTAGAATCACACAGACAGGGAGAAACACAGTTGAGTGTGAAACCAATGAAGTTCAGCTTTCATTTTAAGCCCTAAACTGCAACTCAGTACTACCTCTAAAACCTAGACTTAAGATTTCAACAGTGTTCTTTTCTTTTATTCTGTTACAACATGCTGCTTCTATTTGCTCATTAAAATTGAGTAGATTGATGAAAGATGCACATGAAAGTCTGCTAATCAATGTAACATCCTTTGCGAGGCAGAAAAATATTGCTCCCCTTATGCTTTGGCCACATGAATAGCTTTTGGATCTCTTGAACATATCTAATAATTTCCTTATTTAAAATTAAACAAAGATTAAAACCACGGGAGAATCAATCATTTATGAGTTCAG
>NW_007877264.1:0-569 GCF_000696425.1 Galeopterus variegatus
TCCCTCAATTTTGTTGTGAAACAAAAACTGCTAACTTAAAGTCTATTAATTTCGAAAGTCTATCATATTTTTATTTATCTGACATGAATAACTACAATTTGTAATAATATAGAAAGCATTTAAACACCATCAAAATTTTTGTAGTTTACTATAAATCTAACAATATATGTGCAGGATCTCTATGCTTATGATGGAGTTTGGATGTGTTGTCCCCTGCAAAACTCATGTGGAATTTAAATCTTTCATGTGGCAGTGTTGGAAACTGATTGAGTCATGGGGGTGGATCCCTCACGAATGGGTTAATGCTCTTCCTTGGGGAGGTGGGGTAGTGAGTGAGTTCTCACTCTATTAGTTCTCATGAGACCTGATTATTTAAAGGACCCGGGCACCTCCTCTCTGTCTCTCTCTTGCTTCCTCATCATGTGATCTGCTTCTGCCTGCCGGGTGCCTCCCACTTTCTGCCATGAGTAGAAGCAGCCTGAGGCCCATGCCAGATGCTGCTGTCCCTGAATCGTAAGCCAAATAAACCTCTTTCCTTTATAAATTACCCAGTCTCAGGTATTTCTGTT
>NW_007877265.1:0-569 GCF_000696425.1 Galeopterus variegatus
TCTGGCTTTTAGGAATATAGGGGACCTTCAGAGAAAGCTCTTTTCTGCATTTATTGGTCCCCGGATGATCTCAGTTTGAAGTCCAAAGTGGCATATTTGGGGGTACCATTTTCTGAGTCCCAACAGGAGGCATCTTTCATGCTGGTATCTGCAAGGTTTGCATTTGTTTTAAATATTATTGAAATTTTTTATTATGTTGAAGTTTTTCTGATTAGCTAAATTTTTCAGATTGTCTTTCCTATTCACTGATTCACTTTGCCAATGTTTTTAATCTCCTGGTAAATCTATTCATTAAGTTTTTAATTTTAATTATTATAGTTTCCATTTCTAGTTATATTTGATTTTTTCAAAACTGCCTGCTGTCTGCTTATACAAGTATTTTCAAGCTTATCTTTTCTTTCTTTTTTTTTATTTTAAATTTGTATTTGTTATTAGCATATTCATTTATAAATAGTGATATTTCTTTATGCCCTTTGCCTGACCTATCACTTCCCAAACTCCCTCCCTCCCTCCCCTGCATCTCTACAATCCTTAGGTTTGTTCTCTCCTGAAAGTTCAACGTATTGTTG
>NW_007877266.1:0-569 GCF_000696425.1 Galeopterus variegatus
TTTTTTTTTTTTCTTTCTTTTCTATCATTTTCACTCTATGTGTCACTACCCTAATTCAAGAATTTATTTCCAAAGGCCAGAATTATGATTATTAGTCATCTAAGAGGTAGTCTACTTAGAAGGATAATTAAATGAAGAAAAGTTCCTGCTCAGCTTTAATCTATCCTGCTTGTCATTGCCAGATTAATATTCCTAAAACACCTTTATCTTTCTCCTCCATCAATCCAAGTTCTCAAAATGGTTTTCATGGTTCACATTGCGAACAGAATCCAGTCCCAACAACTTGACTAGTATTTCAAGCTACCAGTGTCCAGCTTTTAATTTACCTCTCACTGCACACCCACACGCCTCCCCTCAAGCCAGGGATCTACTTTTCATCCCCTTTAACATCTGGGCATGTTATCATTCTTCCTGTTCTGCATCTTTGGAATAATTCCTAGCCAACATTTGAAGCCAACCTCAAGTCTTTCCATTTCTGGGAAGATTTTTCAACCAATAATAATGTCTCCTTCAGATAATTTCTTGAAATGTTAGCATATTTTGCCTCAATTAATCTTTTTTTTTTTTTT
>NW_007877267.1:0-569 GCF_000696425.1 Galeopterus variegatus
GTTTACATCCTAGATGCCGTATCTATTTGAATCTCTGTGATGTGCCTAATTATATTTGCTCCGTTTTCTTCCATTTGCTGGTTTATCCTGGTTTCACCAGGTTTTGGTTCTTCGGGCTGTTGTATCTGGATTTCCTCAAGTGTCTGCTGATGTGTGATGATTTTTTTATCTTTGGGTGTTTAACTCCCTGGTCTGTTTATTGACACCTGCCTCCTGTCAATGTGGAGGAGGGGCAGGGCCTGTGGCTGATGGGTTGGCAGAGCTTGTTTTCTGGGTGTGGGATCCACCTATCCCTCCCAAGGTCACAACTCCCCCGGCCTTGTGACCTTGGAGCACTCACTAAACACTTGGGCCTTAGGCAAAAGCCACTGGTACTTTGATACAACAGGAAAAAGGGGGAAAACCCTTCACCTAGTTAAGACTCTCAATTAATCCCCCTGGCAAATCCCCAAGAGCCCCACGTCTACCCTCCCCCCTGGTCTGGGATCTTTGACTCCGGCCTCCCATCTTCCCTTCTTAGCCCCCTGCTCCTGTGTCTGTTCTCACTTTGTTTCTCTGAAAGGCTGATT
>NW_007877268.1:0-569 GCF_000696425.1 Galeopterus variegatus
TTTCTACATCCCTTTATTTTTAGCCTCCCTGTGTCTTTATATTCAAAGTACATTTCTTATAGCCAGTCTCAGTCCAACAGTCTCTGTCTTTCCATTGATATCTAGACCATTTATATTTAATATAATATTTAATGTGGTTGGGTTTAAATCCATCATCTTGCTTTTCTTCCATTTGTTTAATTTGGTCTTTGTTCCTCTTCTTATGCCTTTCTTTGGATTAGTTAACAATTATTTATTATTTCACTTTAATTTCTCTATTAGCTTAGTATTTATACCTCTCTTACAAAAAATTAGAGGTTGCCCTAGGTTTACAGTATATATCTTCAGCTAATCAGAATCTACCTTGAAATATTATGTAATACCATGTGTAATGTAATAATTTTATAAGAACATACTCCCAATCCATCTCATCCATCTTTTGTTTTATTTACTATAAATACATACTTCATTGATTTTATTTTTGCTTCAGATAGCCAAGATAGTATTTGTGTGATTAAAAATAAGAAACATTAACTTTACATTTACCTTGTTTTTCCCCTTTCTGTATTCTTTATTTCTTTACATGGCTT
>NW_007877269.1:0-569 GCF_000696425.1 Galeopterus variegatus
GGGTCATTTATCTTTTCGTTGTTGATTTGTAAGCATTCTTTATATATTCTGGATACAAGTCATTTGTCAGATGCATGAAAATGTGTTCCACGTAGTTTTTCCCAGTCTGTGATTTGTCTATTCATTTCCTCCGTGGTGTCTTCATGAGCTGAAATTTTAAATTTTCATGAAATTCAACTTTCTTTTTTGTGGTTAGAGTTTTCTGTGTCTTGTCCAAGGATTCTTTGCCCACCCCACGGTCATGAGGTTATTATGCTTCATTCTAGCAGCTTTGTGGCTGTGGGTATTACATTAGCTCTGTGATCCATTTTGCATTAACTTGTATACAGAGTGAGATAGGGATTGAGGTTCAGTTTTTCCACACATACATACAGTTGTTCCAGAAATATTGTTAAAAAGACTTTCCTTTCCACATTGAATTAGAGCCAACAATTGAAAACAATGATAAACAAGTTGTAGTATATTCAGTGGAATAACGGCATACATTCCATTACTGAATTCCATTTCCAATAATGCAATACAGTCATGAAACAATGGAACACATTCAGCAAGTTTTTTTCATTTTTTTT
>NW_007877270.1:0-569 GCF_000696425.1 Galeopterus variegatus
TGAAGAGGTATAGACCTCAGCAGTGTGTTCAGTTCCCTTTTCTAGTCCTTTCATGTCTGCTGCTTAAGACTGGGGCTCTGAATTTATCCCTGCTCATCTATTTACCCACTATATGACCTTCAGTAAGTTTTTTAACTTCTCTGAATCTCAGTTTTCTCATCTATACAGTGAGAATATTGACAGCCCCTCAGTTACGGGGTTTTCAAATGGGTAAAATTTTATCATACGTAGAAAGCACTTGGCTTAATACCTAACACATAATGAGAGCTTGACACATGTTAGGTACTAATATGATCATATATATGTATATACATGTATGTGTATATACACACACATACACATACACACAGATATATATTGCATATGTATATATTTTTAGATGACAGAGAGGGTCATGATGTACAACAGACAATGCCTCGATTTGGAGCTGTGTTTTGAAATCCTTCCTATATAAGTTCCCTGAGTATTCACTTTTTCATATATAAAATGAGGGAGAACAATCACACAATGTGTTCTTGTTATCATTAACAAATATGTATAAAGAGTTTAGCGGAGACCTGACATTTGCT
>NW_007877271.1:0-569 GCF_000696425.1 Galeopterus variegatus
GTGTAAGAGGGAAGGTGTTTCACAGGAAGTGTTTGTGGGCTATGATGACAGGGTGATGGGAAAGTTGTAGAGGATGAGGAATGGACTGTGCAGGTGAATCGGAGTCCCAGAGGAAAGGGAAAGGGGGAAGGGTGCGGACTGAATAGCTCACTTGGAAAGGGGAGGGATGCTTCCTCCTCCGAGACCAGAGAGCAGAGACAGGGGCATCTAGATGTCTCTGGAAAGGAGACCTCCTGAGCCCACTGCAGCCAGGTCCCCAGCACAAAGCAAGCTTCCACCACATCTAAGGGCGGGGCAGGAGCTCTGAGAGCCATAAAGATAAAACCTAATGAGCTCTTTAATTAGGGAACCGACCAGGAGTAAAGTGATAAGACATAGACTCAAGCATAGCCACGTCATGTGGACATAGGATGCCATACCAACACGACCTGTGGATTTCAGGGGGAAGAGTGGCCATCCTAGACAAGGAGGGAAAGCATAGAAAGTACAGTTACACGGCTAGTTTGGCCAGACTTAGTTTAGAAAAGATGCTGCATGCTCACCTGGCCTTAGGTGAACCTTGCTGGCGT
>NW_007877272.1:0-569 GCF_000696425.1 Galeopterus variegatus
CATCAGATACAGATTCCAATACACTCCTTTCTCAAGATTTATCTCTAAAAAAGCTTATGAAGTTTCAATTGACACTATGATTTTTTTTTTTCATTTTTCCTACTTAAAGGGTTAGTCTCTCTTCCAGAAAATTGTAACATTTAAAAACACATAATTTTTGTTTGTTTGTTTTTTGGTAGCTGGCCAGGATGGAGATCTGAACTCTTTGACTTTAGTGTTATAACACCGTGTTCTAACCAACTGAGCCAACCAGCTTGCCAAAAATACAAAATTTTTAGGTGATATATTTTTCCCAGGAAAATATTCAAAATTTTAAATAGAATTGAATAATGATTTTTAAAAAGATAAAATGGTTTCACCATTAATTTTGTGTTATCAAATCACATACTTTATGCTGCCGTGGTTTTCTTTCTCTAGTTTAATTCTTTCAAAAATTGTGATTAAGATTGCAGGTGCAGTTACAGCAGGCTACCTTTCTAAGTTATGGGTCATTCCACTAGAGCAAGTACAGTTGCCTGTTCTATAAAAACAGTCTTGGTAAGAAATGGGCCATGACATTTTATTCATGC
>NW_007877273.1:0-569 GCF_000696425.1 Galeopterus variegatus
CCCAAGCGGCGCACTGTAGCAGTGCGCCACCGGGCCGGCCCCATATTATTAATTTTTGACAATGGTAATTTGTGTCTTCTTTTTCCTGATCAGTCTGGCCAGACATTTATCAATTTTATTGATGTTCTAACAGATCAATTCTCTCTTTCCTTTTCCCTCCTTACTTTAGGGCTGACAGCTTCTTTAAAAAAACTTTCAGTACTTTGAAGGTGATGTTCCATCGTCTTCTGGCTTGCATTGTTTATAACAAGAAGTTTGTTGTTCTTACTTTTATTCCCTGTACGTTTTCCTTTTTCTTTTTTTCTCCATATGACTGGTTTTAAGTATTTTGATTATGATGTGCATGGTATACTTTTCTTCACATTTCTTGAGTTTATTAGATGTTGTAGGGTTATAGATTTCACTATTTAAAATTTTTTTGGCCTTTATTTCTTTTAGTATTCTCTCTTCTCTCATTTGGAGTCTCCAATTAAATATATATTAGGTCACTTGAAATTGTCCCACACACAGATCACCGATTCTGTTTTCTAGTCTTTTTTTTTTTTTTTTTTTTTTTTTTTTTTTTTTTT
>NW_007877274.1:0-569 GCF_000696425.1 Galeopterus variegatus
GTTCACCCCGAGGCTCTGAATGTGACCTTATTTGGAAATAGGGTCTTTGCTGATGTAATTATTTAAGATACTGGAATGGGGTGAACCCTAAATCCGATATGACTGTTATCCTTATAAGAAGAGAAGACAGACACACAGAGGCACATAGGGAAGAAGGCCATGTGATGACAGAAACAGAGATTGAGGTGATGCTGCTGCAAACTGAAGAATGCCAAGGATTGCTGGCAGCCAACAGAAGCTAGGAAGAGGCAAGGAAGTATTCTTCTCTAGAGCCTTTGGAGGGAGCCTGGCCTTTGTAGGTACCTTTTATATGAAATGATTTAAGTACATGTAGATTAGCAAAGCAATGTCACAAACATTGCAGAGAGTGGATATGATCTTGAGTAACTCAATTCATAATTGACTACTTGCAGATATCCTTTGTGATTAAATCCAGTTAATAGGTGAAAAGCAAACACTACTTGGCACCATCCCGTCTTTTATTTATGCACTTGCCTGGATGCTGTAGCTCCTTAATTAGTTTCTAGCATTTTCACAATGATATTTGGTCCATATATTACTGTTAACTT
>NW_007877275.1:0-569 GCF_000696425.1 Galeopterus variegatus
AGGCAGGAGCATGTTTGTTGAATTTGAGGAATAGCCGCGAGGCCAGTGTGGCTGGAGGGCAAGAGTGTGGGGGAGGACAGGGTTGAGTTCAGAGAGGGACAGAGAAGCAGATCAGGTGGCCTGTGGACCAGGGGAAGGAGCTGGCGGGGCTGTGAGCAGAGAAGGGACCCACTTAGGTTTTAGCAGGACCCCTCTGGCCACCGGGTGAACGATAGACTGGAAGGGCACAGGGGGAAGCAGGGAGGCCAGCTGGGGGCAGGGCAGGACTCCAGCGGGAGGTGACCATGGCTCTGACCGGGACACAGGCAGCTGCGACGGTCGGACCTTGTTGGATTCTGATTGTTCTTTGAAGGCAGAGCCCACAGCACTTCTTGATGGACGGCACGGGAGAAGAGGCATCAAGGACACCCCGAAGGCTGTAGAGCTGAGCAGCTGGGCAACTGGGGCGCCATTCCCTGAGACTGGTGAGACTGGGTGGAGGTGAAGGAGTTTAGTTTGGATCTGTTATGTTTGGGAAGACAACTGGGAGCCAGTGCTGGGAAGGAAGCCTCCAGGGTCCCTGATCTGTG
>NW_007877276.1:0-569 GCF_000696425.1 Galeopterus variegatus
GCTAGAGAAAGTGGAACCTTTGCTCTTGAAACTTTTTCTTAGATCTATTTTATTTTCCCTTTAGATTGTTTTTGTGGTTCTCTTCCCTCTTCTCTTCCCATCAATCCATCCATGAGGCTGGTGTAGAAAGCCTGGCTCTGAGTGATCACACATAGGTAGCCTCCTGCCTCAGAAGGTGTGGGGCTGGGACAGACAGACACAGATCTCAGAGAAAGAAGACATGGGTAGAGTGATTGAGGCCGGTTCTGCTGGGCTTGAAGAGAAATCTCTCTTTCTTTTTGTTTTTTGTTTTTTTCCCCTGAACTTTTTTTATTATCATGCTGTTAAAATTGAGGAAGCAAGATGGAGGAAAGCTCCAAGAAAAAGGGCTCAAGAAATAACCTGGTCAACCTCTAGAATATGTGAAACACATTGTAGAATCTTGCACTGTGTATGTAAGGAGGGAGCAAAACCTGGCTGCATAGGATTTTGGAGGAAGTCCTAGTGTCTTAGTCCATTTGGGCTGCTGTAACAAAATGTCATTATTTGGGTAGCTTATAAACAACAGAAATTTATTTCTCATAATTCTG
>NW_007877277.1:0-569 GCF_000696425.1 Galeopterus variegatus
GCCACTGATTCTCCATCTTTTTCTTACCATCTCTCTCTCTCTTTCCTGAGTTATCACATGTTTGCTTGATGTGTTTCCTCAACAGAGGCTGTTCTTAAGATTTAAAAAATGCATGTGAATTAATAGGTCACCATTTTCAATTGTTTCATGGTAATGTTTTTCTCATTAGTGTTGTTTTTTCGTTAACACATTTGATTGCTCTTTTTTTTTGCCTTTTTATTGTAGTCTCTTTGTTTAAATTATTTTGTATTACGTGTTATTAAATGAGTTAAACTTTCCTAGAGACAGGAGAGATCTTCTAGACTCATCTCTGCTGCCACAGAGGCAAACTGTGTCCTGAAAATAGGACTCATCTACCTAATAAGCTTTGACTTCCAGAGTAGGCAATCAATAGATAGTTGTGGATTGAATAAATTCTAGCAAAGTATTTGATTAATTCATACTCAGTAATAAGCAACTTCGAACTGATTTTCAGGAGCTGAGTTGGAGCCTTCTTTTAGGTTGAAAATGATTAAACCTTGGGGAATTATACATTTGTAATACAAACTACATTATTTTGTATGTAAAAA
>NW_007877278.1:0-569 GCF_000696425.1 Galeopterus variegatus
AGGCTGAGCAGGGCTTCAGGCACAGCCTCCATGCTGGGGGCTGTTTGCTCATGCACACGCTAGTTGGTGACAAAGGCACAGATGACGCCAACCCTGTGGAGATAGAGGCGAGGGGAGGAGGAAGGGACTTGTGGAGTGCCCGTGGGAGCCTTGGGCCATGGCCACCCCTCCCACCTGACCTGAACAGCCCCTCACAGCAGCACGAGGGTGGTCAGCAGCACGAAGGCCATGAGGGTCCCACGCTCACAGGCCATGGCCTTGTGCTCCATCTTCACGCGGCCCCCACAGCACCGGTGGCGGCAGCAACAGAAGCAGAGCCCGGTGGTGGGCACTGCCAGGAGTAGAGACCCACGATCACAGCGCACACCACATAGCCCGCCTTGTACTGCACCACCCAGGCAGGGCAGCGGGGCATCAGAGGCTGTCCTGACCCCCACATTCCAGCCCTGCCTCTGCCAGACTCTAGAGGGAAACCAGAAGTCGGGAGCACAAGTGCGGTGGGCCCTGAACCTGGATCTCACCCATGCAGGGGGGGAAAGGATGCCTGAGACCCCCACCCAGCAAGGTGG
>NW_007877279.1:0-569 GCF_000696425.1 Galeopterus variegatus
TTTAGAACCTTTTCCTGACTTCCCCAAAACTGTTAAGATAATTCACATTTTCTGTACATTTCAGGTCAACAGATTATGAGGTAAAACAACCAATCAGAATTGGAAACTTTAAAAAGATTTATGTTAAATTCAAAGATAACAGCAATATTTTCTGGAATTCATCATCTTAAAGAATACTTTGTGAAAGTAACATTTTCAGGAATTGATTTTTAATAAAAGAAAACATGACAGAATTCTCACTGACTTTACTTATTGGATAGAGGGTATATTAGTTTCCTAAGGCTGCCCCAACAAAGTACCACAAACTGGGTAACTTCAAACAACAGGAATTTACTTTCTCTTAGTTCTGGAGGCTTGAAGTCTGAAATCAAGGTATCACCTAGGCTATACACTCTGTGAAACCTGTGGGGGAGGATCCCAGGAGTCTTTGGATTGTGACAGCATAACTCCAATCTCTACTTCTATCTTCACATGGTCACCTGTGTGTCTCTGTCTCTGTGTCTTATAGAAGACCTTATAAGGTCACCAGTCATGTTTGATTAAGGACCTTCGATACTACAGTTTGTATG
>NW_007877280.1:0-569 GCF_000696425.1 Galeopterus variegatus
TGTTCTAAATGTTCAGGTCCCCATCTCCTGATTTTCTGAGAACAATACCATCCATACAGATGTGAGGGAAGAAGTCGTATTTGTAAAATATGGCAGGCCGTGGCTATAGTTTGTTGGTTCAGGAAGGGTGAGAAAAACAAGCTGAACCAATCAGAGTCCTTTCCTGGAAACCAGAATTAGGACTCTGATGTTAGCTGTTTATCACTCCTCAACCTTCTAAGCAGTCTCTTTGTGCTTATCAATTCAGACATATAAGTCCTATTTTCTTTGTGTCCTCTAAAAGAATCCTCTTGCAAAAATGCATTTGAGAGAAGTATAGCTTTTGCTGAAGACTTGCTATAAGAAAGATGGTAAAGAACATTTATTTCACATTACTCACAGCAAACAAATTAAAGATACTCAAGAAATACTTATCTCCAAATCCCCTCCTGTCATGGTATGGTTTTGTTTTTCTCTAACCCTCCTTTTTTCTGGGATCTGTCCTGACTCATCCTTTAATTCTTCTAAAATGTAAAACAATTCAATTTTGTTCTACCTTCTACTACAAAATGTAGATCCAAATTCAATTG
>NW_007877281.1:0-569 GCF_000696425.1 Galeopterus variegatus
GTCATGTGTAAAGAGGAGTCACAAGAGAAATTTTCTGATTGAAAATTTTTATCTCTTGCCTAATGGACCAGTGTGTTGTCCTTGAAAGAATATCCAGGTTGTGGGTCATTTTCATGTATGTTTGAGATGCCCAGAAAATGAAAGAACGGTTATAAAGATTAGTGGGTGTCTGTTTCATTCATTTGTTCAACTGACAAATATTCTGAATTATGTGCTTAGCTCTAAGAACAAACGTGACCTATGAGTTCTTTGAAAATAAAATCTACATCGTGCTAGAAATCCTCACACACATGTGAAGAAAACCTTTGTATCATCATTGGGGGTTGGGGTTTGGATTAGACATCCTCCATTTGGATTAGACTGCATACCATCCCCTAATGCTGTGTCCCTGATTGTGTCAGAACTCGTGAAGTGATAGAACTATTGACTTCCATTATTTTGCCATACTTTTCTTCTGAAAATCCACTCACATGGAGCCTAGACCTTCTCACAATCTAGTTCTTTGCTACCAGGGTGTAATTCTATACACTGAGGAACCAAAATTCCTGAGGAAACTAGAGTTCCATGTA
>NW_007877282.1:0-569 GCF_000696425.1 Galeopterus variegatus
CCGACGAAAATATAAAATCCAGCTGGAAAGAGAAGGAGAAATAAAAATGCAAAGCAGGAGGAGGCTGTCTCCTACAATATTTATCTGTGACAGGTGAAGCGGTCCATCATATCATCTGAACCGTGGAGAATTGTGCTATTGTATTAATTACTCTCTTTACTGACTCTCTGAGCTTTGGACTATTTAAATTCCAGGATGAGAAAGTGCTAATGGATATGGTATTGTAGATGGAGTGAATTAGCATCTCACGCTGGGCTGCTCTCTGAAAGAGTTGTAAATGGTAACCCACAGCCTAGCAGCGCCCCGTGCTGCCAGTGAGTTCATTCAGCCATTTGTTCCTGTTAGCAGCAGAGCAACTCTGGGGCCATGTAAAAATTCAAAAGGGAAGAAAAGGAAAGTAGATGTCAGTGGGGCACTTTGGGAAGATTAACATGTTTTGCTGTAAGGCTGTTTATGAGACGCTTTATTGAGTGTGTTGACAATAAAACCCCAATAGTTCATATTTTGAAAGGGAAATCACGTGTCCTTTAAAAGTTCCAAATCAAAGCTGCTTTGGATAGGGTTTTTTT
>NW_007877283.1:0-569 GCF_000696425.1 Galeopterus variegatus
CCGAGGGAGTCTCGGAAGCCGGCGAAGGGCTTGTTAGACCCTGCCTTTTTTCGGGCCGCGCAGATTTTGTCTGATCGCTCGCTCTCCGCGGGCCTCGGTCGGTGCGCTTTCAGCGCCCGCTATGGGGAGACGGCGGCGACTCTGTCTCCAGCCCTACTTCGTGTGGCTGGGATGCGTGGCGCTCTGGGCGCAGAGCACCGCCAGCCAGCCCCAGCCTTCGCCGCCCAAGCCACCCCGACCTCAGCCTCAGCCGCAACAGGTCCGGCCCGCATCGGCGGGCTCCGAAGGCGGGCTCCTGGCGCCCGAGTACCGGGAGGAGGGTACCGCGGTGGCCAGCCGCGTTCGCAGGCGAGGACAGCAGGACGTGCTCCGAGGGTAGGTGGGCAGGAGGGCCCGCGCCCGGGGCGGCCAGCTTGTGGGGGGAACCTCGCTTGGCCGCTTTCCATCTCACCACCTCCCTGACCCTGGTTCTGGTCGCTAGAGCTGCGGCTCCCTCCGCCAGGAGACCGAAGACCGCCAGGAGCGCCTCCCCCTTTTCCTCCTCGACCCCGCAACTCAGCCAGCGGAGA
>NW_007877284.1:0-569 GCF_000696425.1 Galeopterus variegatus
AATCTATTCTTTCTTTTTTATTCTTTGTTTTTTTCTGTCATATATTAGTGGTAGATTACGTTAAACGCAGAGTGGAGATTTTGGGGTTGTCATTAATTTCAATGAAACATTCTAAAATACAGAAAGTCGCTTTTTTTTAAAAGAAATTAGATGATAGAGAAATTCAGGCACATAATTAATGCAAAAACAGAACTCTGCTGATTTGACCAAATGTTTAGTAATGTACAAAAAAGATATGAATCTGTTTGGCAATAAGATTGTAAATTTCCAACTCACAACCAGATGAAAACAAGACGTGCACTGAATATCTTTATAAAAAATACTGGGAAACTCTTCAGTTTGTTGCTACTGAACTATTCATACTTAAGCACTAAAATAATATGTCCAGGTTTTTATCATTTTATTGAGTTTTTAAAAGTCATGTTTGGTTTATTCACCACTCTCTAATAATTCTTACTATTTTCTCTCAATGGCTTAAAATAGTTTGCATCTTTTATTTGTTTTGTTCCACAATGCATTTTCTTTAACATTGACAATATTGTGTAGAAGACTTGGTACAAACTGCCAAA
>NW_007877285.1:0-569 GCF_000696425.1 Galeopterus variegatus
CATGAAACTACCATATGACCTAGCAATTGCTACGTAGAGTATGATTCTATTATACGACTTGACCACAGAAGGAAAATCTATGAAGACAGAAAGTAGAACAGTCATTGCCTAGGCCTGGAAAATGGGAACAGGAGTGACTGCAAATGGGTACAAGAGATCATTCTGGAGTAATGGATGTTCAAAAACTGAATTGCAATAATGGTTATACAACTCTTTAAATTTACTAACAACCTCTAAATAACACATTTCTAATGATAAACTTTATGGTATGTAAAGTATACTTCAATGATCCTATGTTTTAAAAAAGCAATTCAACTCATTATTTAAAATTCAAACATCACAGAAGTGTGCAATGTAGAAAATGACAGCATGTGCCCCTTCAATACCACTTCAGTCAATGTCAACAGTTTAATCACTGTTAAGAGTTTGGTGTATGTTCTTACAGGCTTTCCTCATGCATATCACTATATATATGTTATATTCATTAATTAACTAATTAATTAATATTACATACACACAATATCACCACATTATACTTAGAGTTTTGTAACTAACTTTGCTTTCTTGGC
>NW_007877286.1:0-569 GCF_000696425.1 Galeopterus variegatus
GGCAATCTGGTTTCAGAACCCCCAACTTTATCCACTGTTCTGACAAGCTATGATCCCACTTCTGAGATTACCAACTCCTGATGATGCAATATCACAGTCTACCAAGGAGACCATGGCAGCCACCCCAGAGGCAGCAACTGCAACCACTGAGGGCTTCCAGGGACCAGGCTCTGCACTGGATGTTCTGACCCAGTGTATTAGTCAGGGTCCTCCAGAGAAACAGAGCCTATGTGTGTGTGTGTGTGTGTGTGTGTGTGTGTGTGTGTGTGTGTTTTGTGTTTATGATTTGTTACAAAGTATTGGCTCAGGTGATTATGGAGGCTGAGAAGCCCTGAGATCTGCCATCTGCAATCTGGATACCCAGGAAAGCTGGTGGTGTATCTGGAAGACATGAGAGCTGGAGGGCTAATGGTATCGATGGCATAGATTCCAGCCAAGGTCTGAAGGCCTGAGAACCAAGACTTCTGAGGGCAGGAGAAGAATGATGCTCCAACTCAAGCAGTCAGACCCAGTTAATTCCTCCCTTGCTCTTTATTCAGGACTTCAATGGGTTGGAGACTGCCTTTCCA
>NW_007877287.1:0-569 GCF_000696425.1 Galeopterus variegatus
GGAAAAATAAACAAATGGAATTATATCAAACTAAAAAGCTTCTGCACAGCAAAGGAAACAAGAGAGACAAAGACAACCTACAGAATAGGAGAAAATATTTGCAAACTATACATCTGACTAGGGATTAAAATTCAGAATGTTCAAGGAAGTCAAACAACAGTAAAAAAACAAATAATCCAGGCCGAATCCATGGCGCACTCGGGAGAGTGTGGCGCTGGGAGCGCAGCAGCGCTCCCGCCGCAGGTTTGGATCCTATATAGGGATGACCAGTGTGCTCACAGTGCTCACTGGCTGAGTGCGGTGCAGCCAGTCTCAAAAAGGACAAAAAACCCCAAAAAACAAAAAACAAATAATCTGGTTAAAAAATGGGCCAAGGAACTGAACAGACATTTCTCAGAGGAAGACATACAAATAGCCAATAAGCACATGAAAAAATGCTCACCGTCACTAATTATCAGGGAAATGTAAATCAAAACCACATTGAGATATCGTATCACCCCAGTTAGACGGGCTTATATCAAAAAGACAGAGAATAACAAATGCTGGCAAGGATGTGGAGAAAGGGAAAC
>NW_007877288.1:0-569 GCF_000696425.1 Galeopterus variegatus
TCTCACGGGAACAAATAGAGTGAGATCTCACTCAGGGTCCCCTTCCCCAGGGAGAGCATTAATCCATTCATGAGTGACCTGCCCCTATAACTCATACTGCCACACTGGGGATCAAATTTCCATATGTGTTCTGGGAGGACAATACATCCAAAGTCCATCATTCCACCCCTGGCTTCTCAAAACTCATGTCCCTCTAACATACAAAATACAGTCACTCCATCCTAACAGTCCCAAGAGTCTTAGCTTTTTCCAGCACCAACTTAAAAGTCCAAAGTCTCATCTGAGACCAAAGGCAAAACTCCTTCAAGCTGTGAATCTGTAAAAATCAAAACCAAATTTATTTATTTCCAAGATACAATGGTGGAACAGACATTGGACACACATTCCCATTCCAAAAGAGAAGAATAGGCCAGAAGAAAGGAGAAACAGGCCCCAAACAAGTCTGAAACCCAACAGGGCAGACATTAAGTCCTACAGCTCCAAAATAATCTTCTTTGACTCCAAGTCTTGCATCCTGGACACAATGTGGTATCTGGGCCCCCAAAGCATCAGGCAGCCTAACTCCCACA
>NW_007877289.1:0-569 GCF_000696425.1 Galeopterus variegatus
ATTTAAGGAAACTCTATGCAGTTTTCCATAATGGCTACACTAATTTACAGTCCCACCAACATTGTACAAGGGTTCCCCTTTCTCTGCATCTTCACCAGCTTTTGTTATGTTTTGTCTTTTCAACAATAGTCTATCTAGGGTGAGATGATATTCAATGTGGTTTTGATTTGTATTTCTCTTATTATTAGTGATGTTGAGCATTTTTTATATACCTGTTGGCTATTTCTATGTCTTCCTTTGAGAAATGATTATTGAGCTCCCTTGCCTACTTTTTAATTGGATTATTTGGTTTTTTACTGTGAAATTGTTTGAGTTCCTTGTATATTCTGGATATTAACCCTTGTCAGATTTTATAGTATGCAAATATTTCTCCCATTCTGTAGGTTGTATTTTCATTCTGTTGATTGTTTCTTTTGTTGTGCAGAAGCTTTTCAGTTTAATATAATCCTATTTGATTAATTTTCTTTTATTGCCTGTGCTTTGGGGATCTTGTTCATAAAGTCTTTGCCCAGTCCTACATCCTGAAGTGTTTTCCCTATGTTTTCTTCTAGGAGTTTTATAGTTTCAGG
>NW_007877290.1:0-569 GCF_000696425.1 Galeopterus variegatus
ACCACATGACACCTTGGCTGAGGCCTTGTAGGAGACTGTAGCACTCTTAATCTTGTTTATGGCACCAATTGTAAAGCTAGGCGACCACACCAGTTGTCGGGCTCTTTTACCTGCTGGTAATCCTGCACTGACTGGGCCAATTGTCGAGCTAAGGCTGGGTCTGGAGCCCACAGACCCCTCAAGCCCATTCGCAGACTGGGTTACAAACCCTTCACATGCCAGGCTGGGTCACCAGACCCCTTACATGCAGGTCTATGAGCTAGGTAACTGGTCAAAAGGTCCTTGGAAGCTATAGGTTGGAAAGCATGGCTGCGCTGCGTGGATGCTCAAGGTACACACCTGCCCACCTGCTTCACTAAAATTCTTCTCTCTCTCTCTCTCTCTGAACACAATAGCAACAAAACTAAAAAGATACATTGGGCGCATGCGCACCAAAACTAAAAAGATACATTGGGCGCATGCGCACCAACGCCACATGGGCATGCACGCGCGCGTGCACACACACACCCACAATTTGCTTACAAAGGATGTGCTAAAACCACACCCAACTGGACCTGAGGTGAGGGCTA
>NW_007877291.1:0-569 GCF_000696425.1 Galeopterus variegatus
AGAATGAATACTCTTGTCTGAGTGATTATACTGTTCAGTACATTTTTATTATTGTTGTTCAATGTTAATTTGGGCAGCATAGAAAAAGAAACTATTGTGCTTAAAACACTTTTGAACCCACCTTATACATTGTATCACGTAAAATGTTTTGGCGAATTTTTATAAAAAATGTATATATTGGCTAAATAAAAAAATAATTCCTTGGAGTATTATTACTTTTATTATATGAATTGGTTTCATGATGCTGAATTCATAACCTATTGCCTGACTGATTTTTTGTTAGAAATCAGTGTGCTATTTCAGAAACCAGTGAAATGACTTTTACAAAATTATATGTAAGATGGCAAAACCAAAAGATTTGTTTCCTACTTCCTTTAACTTCTGCACCTTCCAATGAATAAAACATTTTTTTCTAGATGGTTTCTTTCCTGGCTAAATTACTTTTTGATACTCTGTACCCATGGATTTTAAAGCTGGCTATATATCAGTTTCACCTGGAAACTTTTTTAAACTTGTTTGTTTAAAATGACTCCTGTTTGCCACCCTTGAGGATTCAGATTCCATATTTT
>NW_007877292.1:0-569 GCF_000696425.1 Galeopterus variegatus
CTAATCACCCCCCATGACATTTTAATACCACAGTATACTATAGATCTGATTTTGTACTTTACGTCTATTTATCTTGTGTACATAAAGAGTAAACTTTGTTGACCCCTCCCTCCCAAGAACCAATGTTTGCCCCCTTGGGGCCGATATCTCTCCTATTGATAATGCATGAGATAATGATGTCTATTTTTCAGGGTAGTTCAGCAAAGAGTTAATGAGTACTACTAGCCACTGTACACAGTCAAGATCTTTTCTCTCATGGAACTGACATCTGAGTGGTCTATGTAAACACATGCATGCATTCCTGAGAACATGGGCACTGTTATCCTTTATTATAATGCATCATTATACTACACATTACTCAATTGTGCAAAATAATGTACATGGATGAACAAAACTTGATCACCGTATTAATGATACTTCTCTAGGGTGCCTGCTGACAACCTCCAAATTGTCACAGAATCACTAAAGCACACAAGTCTGAGCTGGGTGGGATTGAGCTGGTTAGTCCACCTCCTTCATTTTGCAAATTAGTAAACCAGGACCATTTTTTGATGAGTATTTTTTTTTTT
>NW_007877293.1:0-569 GCF_000696425.1 Galeopterus variegatus
TCCAGCCTTTTTATCAAATGGCTCCACGAACGGCAGAAAACCAGTCACTGGGACACAGTTATTCCTCCAAACGTAGTGCATTACTTTAACAGACGTAAAGTAGTTTACTATGCAAAGGAAAAACCCACCATTTTACTACTTCTTGTTGTAGAAGTTAACATAGGTTCCTATAACAGAGAAAAAATCAGACAGAATCATGCAACACATATTAATCCTATCACTTATTAGTGAGATTTTCCCCCTCAAATCTCTGACTAATGTCCTTGACAATAATCTCAGTTCTCCAATTTATATTTCATACTACTACCACCACATAACCTAAAAAGCAAAAAACAAAATAAAACAAAACAAAAACCAAAAAACAATCCGATCCTCTTAACACTCAAAACTCTTCTATAGAGGCTCCTGGCTGTTTATAGAATAACTTCTAAACTTCTTATCCAATCATACAAAGTCATCAATATGTTTCCAAGTTGTTACGTTCATATAAACTTCTCTCCCTCTTTTCTTTAGAATATATGCTTTTTCCATGCCACTGGGTCAGCTCCTATTCATCCTTTGAGACCCAG
>NW_007877294.1:0-569 GCF_000696425.1 Galeopterus variegatus
AAAAAAATAGACTATAGAGGATACATTTAACAACATATGAGTAAGACCTGTTCACTGAAAACTACAAAGTGTATCTGAGAGAGATAACACAAACGTAAACAGTGAGATATACGATGTTAATGTATCAAAAGACTAAACAAAGCTAAGAAGTCTTTTTTTTTTTTTTTTTTTGCAAATTACTATTTAGATAAAGCATAACCTCAGTCAAAATTTTAGCAGGTTTTTTTTGTAGAAATTGACAGGCTGATTCTGAAATTTTGTCATACAAGAGGAACTTTTTGTTTGTTTTTAAAAATTCAAATATATTTACCATTTTTCTTATGATTTCAGAGTTTCCATTTATAGTTTAAAAAGTCTCTCCCACCACTAAATTGTACATGTGATCTCTTTTTCTCTTGCAATATTTAGAAAAATTAAGACATCTAAATCTTTATTGTCTTTAGAATTCATATTTGAATATAGTAAACAATTGGTTAAAATTTATTTACTTTCAGATGGACAACCAGTTGTGCCACACCATTTAAAAAATAATCTATCCTCTCTGTGGTTAAAAGTTATTACCTTTTTCA
>NW_007877295.1:0-569 GCF_000696425.1 Galeopterus variegatus
TTATAAATAAAGTTTATTTGCACACAGGCCTGCATAAAAAGTGGATTTAATATGCTTTTCCAACAGCCATCGATTATTTGGGTGTATAGTTTCACAAACAAAATTTTAGAGAAATAAAACAATATCTTTGCATTTAATTCTTTCCTCAGAATAAAAACTGAGAAAAAATAATGGGTTTTGATCTAGCCTCTGATAGCACTGGATTTGGGCTGTCTGTGTAGCACAAAGGCTGAGTCTTCAGTTGTTGTTTTTAACTTCAGAGTCCTTTATCCATCAGGCTCCCAAATGCATTGATCTGAGCTCATTTCTCAGAACTCCCTGTCCCTTGCTTTATAGAAAAAGTACTCCTTTTTCAATGCTAATAGCAAGATCTAACAGGACAGCGTCATTTGAATATTGCTGAATAATTGATGGAGAAATATACCAGTATAAGGGAAACTGTATCTCTACCACTGCTATTACCACTCAACATACAGACAATAACCACAAAACATCCCCATCTTGTGTCTTGTACCTCTGGATGAAGAGAAACATTTATGTATTTCATTTGGAAATTTTAAATTAGCTTA
>NW_007877296.1:0-569 GCF_000696425.1 Galeopterus variegatus
CGGGGAGCAGTCGGGCTTCGCCCCGCAAGTGGGGCTGGGCTGGGGGTGACTCACAGAGCTTACAGAGTTGGGCCGGTCTGGCGTGCTTCACTCCGCCTCTGCGCAGTACTTTGCTGGCTTTCCTGGCCTTTGTTGTCTGGGCTGATCGCTCGTTCCCGCAGCCGGGCTTGGGCGCTCTCAGGAGTCCTCCTCTGTGTCGGCCCCAAAACCTCGAACCTGCTGCCGCTTGTTTGTCGATGTAGGATCATTGTTGAAAGAATTATTCGCCTTTTGTTGCTCTTGGAAATGCAATCAATACTCTGGTATTCACAGCGCACAGCTGACAGGATCGCGCTGTCTCCTGTCACGGCCACTCCAGACCCGTCGCCATCTTAGAACCAGACTCGTATTCTGATCTGCCAGTCTCTTAGATAAAAAGTGATAGTTCTTTGTTCCTTTATCTTGCATTTCCCTGACTACTTACAGATTTGGACATTTGTTAGACATTTAGAGTAGTTCTGTCAATTGTTTTTTTTCAGGTCCTTTGTCCGTCTTTCCACTGTGTTTTTATCCCTCTAATGGTCACTTTG
>NW_007877297.1:0-569 GCF_000696425.1 Galeopterus variegatus
CATTTAAAGCATGTGTTCAGGTTGAATCCTCAGACTTCCCATTGGCAAGTCACATAGCTGAATTCAGCATCAATAGGGATAAAGAATATACTGTCTCTAGCAACTGCAAGTCACATGGCAAAGGATAATAAATTAGTAATAAAAATACAGTCTACCATGAGAGAGAATGTGATTAGCCCTTTTTGGATTAAATGGCCATCTCTGGTTTAAGCAAATGTGGTTGGAGTGGGGTGGGGTCATATTTCATTAATATAAACATGGCAGCCAGGGGCCCTTGTTCTGGATGGGAAGCAGAAAAGGCAGTCACTGTGAGCTTGATGGACATACTGTGAAGTGCATACTGCAACCTCGGGAAATCTAGGAGAGACTGTTCAAAATCTCTCTCATTCCACATGAGCTCCAGAGCATTTGCACACGGGCCCAGTTACACATGTGCACTCCCACACACAAGCATATTCATACATACTCACACATTCCACTAACAGAGTAAAGATCCTTGGTATCTTGCAGGAGGCGAAAGATTATCCAGAGTTAGCAAGGGTTTTACACAATCTACAAATTGTTACTGT
>NW_007877298.1:0-569 GCF_000696425.1 Galeopterus variegatus
TTCACATAATGACTTGATAAAGTAGGCAGAGAAATTTTTATTATCCCCAATTACAGATGAGGAAATGGAGGTTTGAATCAGCTAAGTGATTGGAACAAGGTCTCAAGGCTAGAAAATAGTGCAGATGTGATTGAAACTTGGAATCTTGAACTTGAAAATCATTTTCCAACTATCACTTGAGAGGATAAGAAATTGAGGAAGAACTCTGTACAGCCAATGGAAAGCATAAAGGTAGTGTGTGGGTATGAAGTGCTCAAAGAAAAGAGGTCACAGCTGCTGACAAAGAGTTAGACTTTCAGCATATTCCCTTTCCTTCTAGGAAAGCCTTACATGCCCTCCTCCAGGGGCATGTATGTGGCTGCCTGCTGGGGACTCACTGCTGGGGTGAGACAGTTTCTCATGAAGCCTGTCATAGCTCTCTGGTGCATTGAGGTGGAAAAAAGACTTATTTCCACTGAGTTAGCAGGACAATCTTACAACTTTGAAGACTGCATCCAAGACTGGCCTGTTTTTAGTAGTTTTTGCTCTTGACTAAGATTTCTTGGCTTTAGACACTTTGTCCCTCATAC
>NW_007877299.1:0-569 GCF_000696425.1 Galeopterus variegatus
ACCGGTAACGGGATCGCAACCCTCGGTGTCGCGCCCGTACCGCGACCGGCAACGGGATCGCGACCCGTGGTGTCGCGCCCATACCGCACTCAGCCAGTGAGCGGACCGGTCTCTATATGGGATCCGAACCCTCAATGGAAGCGCCGCTGGGCTCCCAAGTGCCGCACTCTACCGAGTGCGCCACTGGGCCGGCCCTCAATTAGTGCTTTTGAATCCTGTTTGATTAATCTTTCTGGATCCAAATATCTTAAAAATGTTTTCCTGTGTTTTTCATCTGAAAGATTTCTTGTTTTACCTTTTGCACTGAGGTGTACAGTCCATGTGGAATTAATTTTTTTTTTCTTTTGGTGGCTTGCCAGTACAGGGATTGACCTTGACCTTGTGTTTATCAGCAGTGTAACCAGCTGAGCTAACTGGCCAGCCCTTAGAATTGATGTTTTATTATGGTTTGAGGTATATATATATATATATATATACTTTCTTTTAAAATATGGATATCTAGTTGGTTCAGAACCATTTATTGGTAATACCTTCCTTCCCCCAGTAAACTATAATGTCACTGTTATCAT
>NW_007877300.1:0-569 GCF_000696425.1 Galeopterus variegatus
ACCCTGGAATTGTGGAGCTACAGTGTACAACACCAGCCTGGGAGAGGTGAAGTGTGACCCAGGACCAGGAAAGCCATAGGAGAAGAGCTGCCCAAGGACTTGGGGACCCAACCCCCACACCAGCGTGCAGAGGACATTGAACATAGAGTCAAGGTGCATGATTCACCAGTTTTGAGATTTAATGTCTGTTTTGCTGAATTTCAAACTTCTTTGGGACCTGTAACACCTTTCTTTTAGCCTATTTCTCCCCTTTTGAATGGGAATAGGTACTCTATGCTTGTTCCACCATTGTATCAGATTTCACAGATGGGACTTTGAACTTCAAACTTTTGAGTTGAAACAAGTTAACAGTTTTGGGATGAAATGAATGTATTTGCATGTGAAAAGGACATGAGTTTTGGGGGGTCAGGGACAGAATGTAGTGGATTGAATTTTGTCCCCCCAAAACTCATTGAAGCTTGAATTGTGTCCCCAAGTTTTGTGTATTAGAAACTTGGCCCCCACTGTAACTGTTAAGAGGGTGGGAAATACTATTATGGTAATTGAAAGGTGGAGCCTTGAAGAGGTGA
>NW_007877301.1:0-569 GCF_000696425.1 Galeopterus variegatus
GTGAATTCACCTGGGTCCCGCTAGTGTTCCTGTACCACCAGCATAACAAACTTCCTGACTCTCCATCTCTCTGAGTGACTGAGATTGTTTCCTCACCGAGTTCTTTCCATAACAGTTCTAAGGGGGCGTTATTCTAGACAAATCAGCAAAGAGACACAAATGGCCAGAAAACATTTGGGGGAAACATAGCCACCTTCATTAATAAATAAATTACAATTAGGATAATCATGAACTATCACTCGTTTAATGTTATCCAACAGGCATTCAATTTTTAAAATTGACAGTCCCAGTGTTGGTAAGAATGCAGTGAGAGCATAAACTGTATGGTTTTTATGACCAGCGATTGGATGTACATATCAAGAACTTTAGGAATATTCATGTCTTCTGACTCTAATTCTGCTTATAGGAAGTTATCCTAAAGAAATGATCAGATATATATATATATATACACAAAGATTTATATGTAGGATGTTGTTTTGTTCAAAGTTTTTACTTTCATTTAGATTTAAAAGATTCGTTGGTAAAAGAAACCACTCATCACACTAATAAGCCAGTTTATGATATTTATT
>NW_007877302.1:0-569 GCF_000696425.1 Galeopterus variegatus
GCCCTACAATAAAAGTGCCATCAATCCAGTAGGCCACACACATCTCGGTAATTTTCACCAGCGCGGGTTTATGTTATGTTCACCTACATGTTCAGTGAGATGAGTGAGGCTGTGCTCACTGTATTCACACCAGGACTTGGACAGATGGAAGCTCCATCACAATACCAATGTCCGTGATCACTAACCCCGTGAAAAGAGACAAACAGACTCAGACCCTAGCTAACGTTTGCACTTGAAAGTGACAACATTTCATTTAACAAAATGAATCACATTGCCACACTTAATTTTGAAAGACAGAGAAGAGTGATCTTTGTTTAACATTTTATTCCTTGTTTAAAAAACTGACGATAACAATCCGTAAGCAATCATAACTGGTATCAAGATGTATAAGTTGAATAAGTAAATATGAATACATTTACACTGATGTCTGGAGTTCTGAAGGCCAACCTGGGGGAAGGAGATCTTCAAGATTCTGCCGAATGTCAACTTTGCCCACCGTGAATCACCAACTCTGCCCCAGATTTAGTTCATCTGACCAGCCTCAGTGTCCAGTCTCTGTAGTGTTATAC
>NW_007877303.1:0-569 GCF_000696425.1 Galeopterus variegatus
GGGCAACACTGAGGGTTGCGATCCGTTGCCAGACACGGAAAAAGACAAAAAAAAAAAAAGTCATAGTTACAAGGAGGCAAGATGCACCCACAGAGATGCAAAAAATACATATGTTTGTGATGGTTTAGTTATGTAAACCATCAAATAATTTTCTAATATATCTGCCTGGGGATGTCAAGAATTCCACAATACTGGCTATCAGTCAGGTCCCCGTCAGCAGAAAAGAAATGAATGCATTCACCTAAGAAACAAAGCCTCAGCTAATTAGAAATGCGTAGAAAGGTACATATGCCTCTTTGTGGTTTCATAAAGTCAAGAGTGAGTCTACCCAACAGGCAGAGGCAATGAATAGCCCATAATTAGTGAATTTAAGATAGATAAGAAACTGGCCAACTGTTCTGTTTGACAGTATTTTGTTTCCAGAATGTAGTTGTGTCTGTGTTCGTTTTTTGTTTTTTTTGTTTTTTTTTTTTGTCTTTTTCGTGACCAGTAAGGGATCGCAATCCTTGGCTTGGTGTCGTCCGCACTGCGCTCAGCCAGTGAGCGCACCAGCCATTCCTATATAGGAT
>NW_007877304.1:0-569 GCF_000696425.1 Galeopterus variegatus
AATGACAAGGAATTTCGAGTGATAATTCTAAAGAAATTGAATGAGATAAAAGAAAACTCAGGTAGACAGCATGATGAAACGAAGAAAAGTATACAGGACCTGAAAGAGGAAATGCACAAGGAAATCAATGTCCTAAAAATAAATGTAGCGGAACTGGCCGAACTGAAGAAGTTATTCAGCGAAATAAAAAACACAATGGAGAGTTTAACCAGCAGGCTAACAGAAGTTGAAGAGAGAACCTCTGAACTTGAAGACGGGCTGTTTGAAATAACACAAGCAGACAAGAAAAAAGTATCAAAGACATTGAAGAAAACCTGAGAGAGATATTACACAACCTTAAGCACTCAAATATCTGAGTCATGGGTATTCCAGAAGAAGAGGAAAAAGGAGAATGTTTTGAAAACATATTCAATAAAATAGTGGCTGAAACTTCCCAGGCATAGGAAAAATCACGGATCTTCAGATCCAGGAAGCTCAACGATCTCCACACGTATTCAACCCAAAAAAAGGCTTCTCCAAGACATGTTATAGTCAAATTGGCAAAACTCAAAGACAAAGAGAAAATCTTA
>NW_007877305.1:0-568 GCF_000696425.1 Galeopterus variegatus
TCGCTAGACCTGGAAGTACCTATAAAGTCAACCATTAAAACCTGAGTTGCAGGGCCGGCCCTTGGCGCACTCGGGAGGGTGCAGCGCTGGGAGCGAAGCGTCGCTCCCGCCCTGGGTTCGGATCCTATATGGGAATGGCCGGTGCGCTCACTGGCTGAGTGCGGTGCGGCAACACCACACCAAGGGTTGAGATCCCCTTACCGGTCATGAAAAAGACAAAAAAAAAAAACAACTCAAAAAACCCTGAGTTGCATAAAAAGCCTTCTCTATGGAATCAGCAGTGAAGCAGCAATTTAACTCAACCACAGAGCTCAAGTACTGGTCCCCACAGGAAGTTGCCCCATTTTAGAAGTAAGCAAAAGACAGCAAATTAGTTGCAGCACATAGTTTATGTGGTAGGAATAGCAAATAATCCAACACAGAACTGAAAGTAAAAACAAAGTACCCACAACCAGAGACAATGCTTGATATTAACTAGTAAATGTCTCACTTCAACAAAGAGCACCTATAACATCTAGAAGGACCAGACGTCCCCTGGGCTACCAAGCCAGAAAGTGGGGAGGGCCAG
>NW_007877306.1:0-568 GCF_000696425.1 Galeopterus variegatus
AGAGGAGGAAAGCTGTTGAGGAAGTCTCAGTCTTCTTAGAGAATACCCAGGTAGTAGCAAACAGGTAGAAATATGAATGGAAGGCCATTCTGATGAGAGCACTGATGAAAATAAGGAACATGCTATTGTAATCTACAGGAAAGATGATTCCTGTTATAAATAGGCAAAGAACGTGACTGAACTGTGTTCATGTCCTAGTGTTTTGTGGAAGGTAGAATTACAAGTGATGAAATAGGATATTTGGTTGAAGACATTTCTAAGCAAAGCGTTGAAGGTGCAGCTTGGTTTCTCTTGAATACAAGAATTTTCCCCATTTTCATGTATAAATTCAACACAACCATAACAATATTCCAAAAGGACTTTTGGAGACATTAACAATCTGGTTCTATTAAGAATATGAAAACGTAACCTTGAAATAAGGAACAAACTTGAAGGACATAAACTGACATTTTTTAAGGCACTCAAAAAAGCAACAATTATTAACACATTGATATATTAGTGTAGATACAGACAAATAGATCAATGGAATAGCACAGAAGTATACCTGTGCATATGTGTGTGTGTGTGT
>NW_007877307.1:0-568 GCF_000696425.1 Galeopterus variegatus
CAGCCAGCCGTGTGGGGAGCCGGGGAGCACTGGTGCCCACCGGCCTCACGCGACCCCCACACGCACCCTGGTAACCAGAGCCCTTTGTGACGCGTCACTTATGCCACGTGGGCCTGAGCCTGCCCCGCACGAGCCTGTGACACACGCTGACCTCACCACCCCCCACCTCGGCTCGGTTTTCGGCGGGCCACCACTGTATTTGAATACGTTTATAAACGTACGATGATCAAATGTGGGTAAGTAGCATACTCATCACTCAAATATCGTCATTTCTTTGTGTTGGGAAAATTCAAAATCCTCTCCTTTAGCTACTTGAAATTATATAATAAATTGGTGCTAACTATAGTCACCTTACAAAGCTATAGATCACTAGAAATTATTCCTCCTATCTAGCTATAATTTTGTATCTGTAACCTCTGCCTTTCCCCTTCTCCCGCTACCCTTCCCAGCCTCTAGTAACCACTATTCTGCGCTCTACTTCTGAGATCAACTTTTCTTTGGGCAATATTTTAAAGGAAATTTTGTGATTTTAATTTCTTTCAGAAGAGCATCCTTACTTAGATATCTG
>NW_007877308.1:0-568 GCF_000696425.1 Galeopterus variegatus
GATCCCATATAGGGATGGCCGGTTGGCTCACTGGGTGAGCGTAGTGTTGACAACACCAAGTCAAGGGTTAGGATCCCCTTACCGGTCATCTTTTAAAAAAAAAAAAAATGCTTATCTATTTTTTTGTTTTGCAAGAGAAGTTTTTTTTTTTTTCCTTAAGGACTGTCACTTTTCACCTTATAATGACTATTTGAATTGTGAGTGGCAAAAAGTGTGTGTATATATATATGTATATGATAAAATGCCGGCTATGTGGACAAAGACTGTGGAGGGCATCTGGGTCAGGATAGAATGACTGGGCAAAATGCAGAAGGAATATTTTTTGAATGAATGAAGAATAAATCTAAAACAGTATTAGTTTATTCATTTTAACTGCTTGTATTCCATTTTTTGAATATGGTGGAATTTATTCATTGTCTTATTGATTAATACTTAGATTGGTTCCATTTTTATCATAAATATTGTCAAAAAGAGTCTTCCAACCAAGTTCCTTGCTACTTTTTAGCAAGGGTGATCTTTTGTCCAATTCCCAATAAGTTCTTCATTTCTATCTGAGACCTCATCATCC
>NW_007877309.1:0-568 GCF_000696425.1 Galeopterus variegatus
TGCTTTCTTGATCTCTTTTTCTTCTAGTTTGTTGTTGGAGTATAAAAATGCTACTGATTTTGGTATATTGATTTTGTATCGCACAACTTTATTGAATTAATTTATCAGCTCTAAGAGTTTTTTGGTAGAGTCTCTTGGGTTCTCTCTCTCTCTCTCTCTCTCTCTATATATATATATATATATCATATATATATATATATATTATATGATATATATATATATATAACACCCCAAAAGCACAGGCAACAAAAGAAAAAGTAAACAAATGGGATTATATCAAACTAAAAAGCTTCTGCACAGCAAAGGAAACAACCAACAGCATGAAAAGACATCCTACAAAATAGGAGAAAATATTTGCCTGCTGTGCATCTGACAAGGGATTAATATACAGAATATACGAAGAACTCAGACAACTTTACAGCCAAAAAAAAAACCAAATAATCCAATAAAAAATGGGCAAAGGAGTTGAATAGACATTTCTCAAAGGAAGACATACAAATGGCCAATAGGTGTATGAAAAAATGCTCAACATCACCAATTATCAGGGAAATGTAAATTAAAACTATTT
>NW_007877310.1:0-568 GCF_000696425.1 Galeopterus variegatus
TGTCCTCTACTGAAACACACTTTGTGTTTTTCCTCTTCATTTTCCTTTTTTTCATTAAGATTGTTGAAGAAGTAAGAGTAATTTTTAGACTATTCTCATCTCTTCTTTGATCTTCTATCTGGACCCTTGCAGAGTGGATATAGTGCTATAAAATGTGCTGGAACCTAAGAACTCATACCTTTCAATGTGCTCCAATGAAGAGCACTCGGCTATGCTTTTATGGGGATAAGGATGTTTTAATTCTACTCCTTCCAAAAGGTAACTGAGTTATGAAGTTAGTTTCAATTTTCAGAAAAATGTCTGTGCAGCTGAAATATTTTATGACCTTTTAGAATACTACTACATAAAGTGGATACTTTGGCAAAATTGCACTTTATAATGGTGATATAACTTATGGTATGAGATTTTTGAGATTCTTGGTTTTGAATTTTTGTCCTGAGCAGTGTGAGTTCATGGATCCAATAGTAGCAGGCAGTTCTTGTTTTTCTCCAGAACTCCTCCTTTAAATCTCAGCCCTGCCTTTTCAATTCTTCTGATTACCAGACATCAATCTCTTCTATTACCTTAT
>NW_007877311.1:0-568 GCF_000696425.1 Galeopterus variegatus
GTGAAGGCAGGAGGACACAGGAGTGGATGGGAAGTGGGGGCAGGAGGACACAGGTGTGAATTGCGGAGGTGAGGGCAGGAGGACGCAGGTGAGGATGGGAGGTGAGGGCAGGTGGACACAGGTGTGGATGGGAGGTGAGCGCAGGAGGACACAGGTGTGGATGGGGGTGACAGCAGGAGGACGCAGGTGTGAATGGAGGAGGTGAGGGCAGGAGGACGTAGGTGAGGATGGGAGGTGAGGGCAGGAGGATGCAGGTGTGCATGGGGGTGACAGCAGGAGTATGCAGGTGTGGATGGGAAGTGAAGGCAGGAGGACACAGGTGTGGATGGGAGGAGGTGAAGGCAGGAGGACACAGGAGTGGATGGGAAGTGGGGGCAGGAGGACACAGGTGTGGATGGGGGTGACAGCAGGAGGATGCAGGTGTGTATGGGAAGTGAAGGAAGGAGGACACAGGTGTGAATGGAGGAGGTGAAGGCAGGAGGACGCAGGAGTGGATGGAGGAGGTGAGGGCAGGAGGACGCAGGTGTGGATGGAGGAGATGGGGGCAGGAGGACGCAGGTGTGGATGG
>NW_007877312.1:0-568 GCF_000696425.1 Galeopterus variegatus
TTCGATGCAACCACTGGGCTGCGTCAGTCACTGGGGCTCTCTCCAGCCATCTTACATTAGCTGGAGCATCAGCTTCATCATTGCCCAGACTGGCTAAGGGGAAATATCCTAAGACCTGGAAAAGAGTTACTTCTTCTTTCTATCCTAATTCGCATAACTCTTGCCACATGGCTTGTCCCCAAAGGTGTCAGTGGCCTACCACCCACTGCTGATACTTCCATGTAGATATCCAAAGGGTAAGACTCTTATATACTGCCCAGCTAACAGAAAAGATGGTTAATGGCCTAGGCTCATTTTTTATCACCATATATACTGCTCTTATCTCAGCCCACTGGCTGCCTTGCCTTATACCATTTTCATACCACATGAAATCTGTTAAGGGCTGGGCAGCAATAGCTGTCCACAATGTTGAGAGGCCCATATCAGAGCCATCTGTATACCAGGCTTACTCCACAATGGGTCCAGGTCCCCCATGGAGTGGTTTGGCCTCCACATCCATGGGTAAGGGTTGTGCCCAAGTTTCCTCCACAACCTGTACTGGTCCTAAAACAGTTTGTAACTCATTAGA
>NW_007877313.1:0-568 GCF_000696425.1 Galeopterus variegatus
AACTCTAGAATCTAACTGCCTGGTTTCAATTCACAGCTCCACTTCTTACTTACTGTGTGAATTTGAGCCAATTACTTAAGTTTTCTGTGTCTCAATTTCTTTATCTCTAATAAAGAAATAATTATACTGGTAGAGTTGTGAAGAGTCAGTGCAAAAACAAAACAAGACACATTATGTTCTTAAAACAGTGCCTGATATATACTCAATAAAGATTAGGTTTTGTTATTGTCTTTATTTGTTTATTTACTTTTCCACTATTTTGTTTCAACAATGTTTAAATGGGACTAATGCCAGAGCATCTCAACGAATGTTGTGGGAATCAGATGAGACAAGACATAAAAGGTCATGGAGCCTGGATGACAGTAAGCACTAAATGTATGTTTCCTGCTCTTTTTGTCATTGTAACCAGGTAATATCTTTATTTTCTTAACAACCGCAACAGCATTCTGCTTGGAAAAATAGCCATTGGAAACAGAAGGTGAGATCCTAAGGACAGGGATGTATATCTACAATAATCTTTGCATAAAGACAGGAGACATACATAGTCAAGCTTCCTTGCACTTGAAAA
>NW_007877314.1:0-568 GCF_000696425.1 Galeopterus variegatus
ATCCTTCTTGTTAACCACTCTAAAAAGAATATGTTAACAGAGTGACTACAAGGATGTTCTTCAGATTATCTTAGAATCTCAGTTACAGTTGATTAGCCTTCTCATGTCCCCCATTAATATTTTCCCATGTGACACATAGCAGCAGTTCAGTCATGGCTTCCACTATGGCTAGGGCTGTGCTTGGCATTGACAAAGTATTGAGTTTTCTCTGACAAAAGTTTACTGACGGGAGATGAGACTTCAAGCTTGGCCTTCTTGTTGCCGTACCGAAAGCAACAGGGAAAGTTGGCCTAGAATGAACTCTCTAGGACCAAGACCAAATGTATTTCATTTTTTAAGCTTTTGATAAACAAAAATTCAAACAGCAAATGCCTTTGGTCATATCCTGTTTGTGTCATCGTCTAGTTTCACCACACTTAGCCCTGCCAGTGGTCTCAGCAGAGTGGGATCTCTAAGAAAGGATATTGTACCATGGACATACTATTTAGCATGGACTAGGTTTTATTTACTCCTCTATCCCTAGCACCTCAAACAGTGCCTGACATATATGTATAAATACATATAGAGT
>NW_007877315.1:0-568 GCF_000696425.1 Galeopterus variegatus
TTTGTTTATTATCTGAGATATTACTGGAAATATAATTATATCCTTTCATTTACCAGTTTTCGAAATAATGAGTTGATTTCCTACCATTTTCCAAAGATGATTTTTTTTTGGAATTATGTTAGCAGATCTATAAATTCAATTCATTGCTATAACTTCTTATCGATGTTCAAATTTTCCCATTGATGGCTACAGGAAGCTTCTTCAAAGTTGGCTTCTGTGTCCTTTTGTTCCTACCCTAGCAATATTTGATACCTTTTATGCTCCTTGGTATATCAAGAAGATCAGGTTCATGTTGTACATTTCCTGTCCCAGAACTGTCAATTGTACAAAGACAGAAATTATAAAAATTAATCATATGATTTTATAATTAGAAAAATGAGGCCCAAAGAGATTAACTGACACCCAGTTGGAAATAAAAATGTAAAATTAATTACACTAGAAATCTAAAATGAATGATGTTTAAGAAGGTTGAGAGGATGACAATATTGAATTTGGATATATTAATCTTGACTTGGTTGAAAAAGGACACCAGGAGAGAGGAGAAAGGTGAATATACTGATATATATAT
>NW_007877316.1:0-568 GCF_000696425.1 Galeopterus variegatus
TGAGGACTGGGGACGTGGTGAGGAAGATCCTCCTACCCCTGTCTCAACTTTGGTTCTTTTTAAGAGGCCACAGGGTTAGGTTAGGGTTAGTGTGGCCGTGGGGCTGCAGGAACCAGCGCATGATAACTATAGCTTTCATTGCAGTAAGTAAAAGGTTTGAAACCTACCAGAGCTCAGAGCCTCGGGTGATGACGTAAGGGCAGATGGGGAAGCTAGGCCCAGAGAGGGCGGGTGACATAATGACTGATTAGGATTAGGTGCCTGCTCTGGATCCTTCCCCACTCAGACCTGGGAGCCACTGTTCCCCCACTCCCCAAGCCCCTCACTGTCTCCACCCCATTTCTCTCCTTTGCTTGTCATATTCCCTTCTTGCCTTAATCCATCCTTCCAGCCACTGTGAGAGAAAACGGTACAACAAGCAAAGCTTTTGTCTTTAGTACAGAGATGAGGTGTTCTGCATCTCTTGTGTTTAACCAGTTGCTAGCTCAGTGCGTCTGATTGCTCAGACTCCTGCTAAGCTTTGCTACCCTTTATCAGCTGCCTTCAGGTTGCAAAGGCTGGGAGGGGA
>NW_007877317.1:0-568 GCF_000696425.1 Galeopterus variegatus
GCCACATGACAGCTGTCCCCCTCCTCCACGCATTGAACCCCTGCCTGCATGCCAGCACACAAGGCACCAGGCCTCCCATTCGTGTGTTTTGGCAGTGACGTTGGCTGAGGCTCACTGCCGCACAGCCATAGTCCTGCTCTGCAACTGGCTCACCAACAGTAGATTTTCCTTTCCATGGAGAGGGGTTTTATATTAAGTAAGGGCTCTTTTATCTTTCTTTTTATTTTCAGCCTAGTATATGAAATATACTGCAACAGGCTCTTGATAGAGCTTTTGTTGCAAAGTATTTGTACATACATTGTGTCATCAAATCATCACATACTCTGTGGGGTACGAAGCCCAGCACCATGAAATTGCCCAGTGACAGATTCTACCTTTTCCACCCAGGGCCACTTGCCACATTCTTTCCCATCACTAGACAGGCTGCCTCCCACTGTCCTGCCCAGCATGAGGAAGAGGGGAGAGATGGGGGTGGGGACAGCAATATGGAATCCCTGGCAGCAGCCCGTAGATATCTAGGCCCAACCTAGATGCTGACAGATGAAATGGAAAGTAGAGGAAGATGCAG
>NW_007877318.1:0-568 GCF_000696425.1 Galeopterus variegatus
GCAAGAGAGAAGCGTCAAATCACCTATAAGGGAGCTCCCATCAGGTTAACATCAGACTTCTAAGTACAACCCTAAAGGCTAGAAAGGAATGGGATGATATATTCAAAATACTAAAAGACAAAGATTGCCAGCCAAGAATACTCTACCCTGCAAGGCTGTCCTTCCGAAATGAAGGGCAAATAGTATATTTCTCAGACAAACAAAAACTGCGGGAGTTCATCACCACACGACCACCCTTACAAGTAATTCTCAAGGGAGTACTGGGATTGGATCCTGGAAGATAACTACAACTGCCATAACAATCCAAGTAAAATAAAAGCCAACTACTATAATTAAAATGACAATCATGAAAACAAAACAAACGAACAAAATCATTAGCGGCAACCTCAGGAACCAACAAACACAGAAAACAAACAGCAAAAGAGAAAGCAAGGAACAAATGACACCTAAGAAAACCACAAAAATAATAAAATGCTAGGAATAAATCAACACCTCTCAATAACCACACTTAATGTAAAGGGTTTAAATTCACCAATCAAAAGACACAGATTGGCTGACTGGATAAGAA
>NW_007877319.1:0-568 GCF_000696425.1 Galeopterus variegatus
TTTTTTTTTTTTGTATCTCTTGTGACATGCTCTATGTCCTAGCATGTGACCAATTTTAAGTTTCTTTTGTATTTGAAAATTATGTCTATTCTGAAGTTGTTGGGGGCTGTTCTATATATGTTTATTAAAGTAAGCTTATAAATTTTGCTACTCAAGCCTTCTGAATATTCCCAACTTTTCTCTGCTTGATATTAATATTTTTGAGAAAATTATGTTAAAATTTTTCTTCTTGTTTATTTGCTAACCTTTTCTTGTGGTTCTCTCAGCTTCTTTTCTTTTTAGTTAAAATAATTCAAATTTATGCTTTTACATGCACACAAATTTAAAACTTTTGCATTTCCCTGGTGAATTGCACTTTTTTTTCACTTGAAGTGACACATGGATACATGGTAATGATTTTCAACTTCAATATCTATTTTCCTAATATTGACATGACTATCTCAGTTTTCTCTTAATGTTTACCTAAAATTTTACTTTCAAGCTTTCCTTGAATGTTTGAGCTTTATGTAAACAGAATTTAACTATATTTTTTATAGCTAATCTTGCAGACTTTTAAAAATTTGCTATA
>NW_007877320.1:0-568 GCF_000696425.1 Galeopterus variegatus
CTGCAAGAGTAGTGCTGTGAAACAAAAGTCATTTTTGGTTTAAATTCATGCCATATTTACAATTGAAATGATATGTCTTGCATTTGCTTCAAAATAATTCAGAATCCATTGGGGGTGGGGAGAGAGGGAGTTGGTGGGGGTATGTATGGAAAGGGATAAGCCACATATTTTTAGCTGTTGAAGCCAAGGGTTGGGTACATGGCAGTTCGTTTTTCCATGCTCTGTATTTTTGTAGGCGCATACATTTCTTTATTCTTTCTATAACAGAAATTTTCAAGCCAGATGTGAAACAGTTTCACCCTCTGACCTATAATAAAATTGGACTATAAATTATGAGTTTTTGTTTTTCTGCTTGCGTTTGGTAAAAGCTCATTGTGTGCAGGCAGCAGGCTAAGCCCCTGGCAGGGGCCATCTCACTCCTCACCGCCCCCACAAATGTTCTCATGGCTGTTGGACAGATGAGAAAACAGAGGTCCAGAGGGATTAAAGTGGCACAACCAGGGAACCCAGACTTCCAACAGTGACATGCGCTTCTGCGTGGCTGTGACCCCCCCCCCCCCCGCCCCCC
>NW_007877321.1:0-568 GCF_000696425.1 Galeopterus variegatus
GGAAGGAGAGGGAAAAGAACAGGTAAAGAGACACAACAATCAACTACAATGTACATTCAGAAGTTAAAATAAAATAAAAAGTAAAAAAATATATATAAAAAAATGGTAGAACTATAAGCAGGGGAATAATTTAACACAATATTCAGGATAGTGATAACAATATTCAGGAAAGGAGGACATTTGGGGCAACAGTAATGGTGACATTATATTTCTTAAACTGGGTAGTGAATACAGGGGCGTTTATTTGTTATTCTTTAAATCGACTTACCTTTGTATGTTTGTGTATGAGATAGTTCATCATTTAAAAAATCAGCCAACAGCCAAATCACATTATTTAACGTAAATCCTTTGTTTCTGTTACAGTCTAGGTGTCTATTGCCCATCCATAGTTCCATGCACTTAATAATAAATAAATTAAGGTTTTATAAAAATCAGTTATTTCTGTAAGATTTTCAGTGAATGATAAAACCTTAATTCTGTTCTTTGTACACGTCTGATATGATGGTTATTGTCATTTTAAATTAGAAATTTAGAGCTGGCTGGTTAGCTCAGTTGGTTAGAGCGCAGC
>NW_007877322.1:0-568 GCF_000696425.1 Galeopterus variegatus
ATATCCTCATTTAAACTCTGTATACTAGAGATATTTTGCATTATTTTTTAAAAAGTATCTTCAACCTTCTCCCAGCAGCCACTAGTTTCTTAGTTGATCATCCTAGGGTCTAGAATGAGTAATGGCTTATCTTTGAGTAATGGCCAACGCAACGCCAATATTTCTGCTCAGCTATGATCAAGAATATTCAACCACTGGCAGAATCCCTTCTGTTATCATGAGAGGAAAGGGAGCCAATTAAGAGAATTAAAAAGCTGTCATCACTTTTCTGGCACTCTGAAACTACACATTAGACCCTTTTATATGATCTACAGAAAAGGGTTGCATAAAAGAAAATATAGCAAATCTATGTTTAGTGCTTTAAGCTGAACTGTCTGTCACACTTTTTAAAAACAGCCCTTTATCTACATAGGAGGCAGGCATTTCCAACAATGTCACCTTTGCTTCTCAACACACTTCTTTAAAAAAATAAAATATGGTGGATAAAATTTATTATACATAAGTATCTCCTCTCTCACATGTGGTAAGCATCCACATGTGGTTTCGTCCACGAACTCCCAGTACCCCC
>NW_007877323.1:0-568 GCF_000696425.1 Galeopterus variegatus
GTGGAAAGTCAGAGAGAGCAGTGTGGGAAAAGCCAAGGTGGTATGAAAATACATACATTGTACTCAGGGACTAGACAAACAGGTTTAGTGGTAGGTTAGTGGAGGTGCTAAGGTGAAGTGGGAAGATAGACTGAGGCCAGATGGTGAATGGTCTCATAGGGATTGAATCTATAAACACCTTGCTGAAGGAGAAACTTTTTCTTTTTTTTTTTTTTGTCCTTTTTGAGACGGGCTGCACCGCGCTCAGCCAGTGAGCGCTGTGAGCGCACCGGTCATCCCTATATAGGATCCGAACCCATGGCGGGAGCACTGCTATGCTCCCAGCACCGCACTCTCCCGAGTGCGCCACGGGCTCGGCCCAACTTTTTCTTTTTTTGTTGAATCTCAAGGTCTTTCATGTTGTTCTGATATTCCATGCACTTTCTTAGATATCAACTTTCCTATTATTTACTTCTGCAGATTCCAAGCCATTTTTCGTGTGCTTTTATGAAACAAAATATTAACAAGTTTTTTTTTTCATTAATATATGTTGCATTCACAGATGGGCTTTAGTAGGGCCAAAACCCAG
>NW_007877324.1:0-568 GCF_000696425.1 Galeopterus variegatus
GGTAGGACCAGAGAAAACAAGTCCTGACCCGGGCCATCCAAATGTTAGGGCAAAGGATAGACTTGCAACGTGGACACATCAAGGGGTCATCCCAGGGGAGTGTGTGGTTGTATCTGGTTGACAGTGACAGCTATTCCAGGAGTATCATGTGGGCCCTGCATGCATGGCCAAGCCACAGGACCCTGGCATGGTCAGAGTGGCAGGGTGGAGGGCCAGGATGGCTATTTTGATACTTGTCTTGCTGTGGACAGGCGGCATGAGGCAGCCACCAGGGTGGAACCAGGGGCCCAAGGCTGCGGGGAACCGGAGGGCAGATGGGGAGGGAGCCGCTGGGTTGGACGGATCATGTCTAGTGAATGCAACCACAGCCTTGTGACCGTTTTCCACTGCTTGACCATGCTGACTACTTCCAGCATTTGTCCGGGCTGCAAGGAGGAGTACAGGGCTGGGAGTCAAGCTCAGGGAAAAGCTCTGTGTGTGACCATGAGCAGGTTTCCTCACCACCCCGAGCCTCGGTCTCTTTCTCTGCAGTCACCTGCACTCACTTCCCCCCTGCCTGTTTAGGAGT
>NW_007877325.1:0-568 GCF_000696425.1 Galeopterus variegatus
AGAGGAACCCTGCAGTGCCTCAGGAAGGCTGATTGGACCTCCACACTTCCAACTGCTGGGCCGCCACTTTGCAACCTGCTCCCGGTTGGTGTGGGGCAGGCTGGGGGAGATTACTGCACAGACATCTAAATAGGAATGAGGGGCAAGTACGCCTCTCACTCCTAATATGACACCCAATTCCATAATGCCAGTAAGTGTAGGCTGCACTCCCCATCTAAAGGGATTGCTACATATTTGGAAGGGGCAGAAAGATTTGAACTGAATAGAAACAGAAGTTACTTTTTCTCTTGCTTTAATGAAGAAGTGAGTATGGGCTCTGGCAAAAATCCATATTTAATGTAATAAAATAAGGATTGCTCTGCACATAATGTTTATTCTGTGTCTGAACGTGGCTGGAGACAAACCAACCCTGTTGACCGGTTGAACTTTTAATTTATGACCAATGCCTTCCAGTGGGCCTTACTGCTCCTGAAGATCATACTGTATTTCACCAGTCTGTTTACTCTCGGACTTTTCTAAATGACTAATATTTTCTCCTCTGCTATGGTTGGAATGTGGTTTGTCCCCA
>NW_007877326.1:0-568 GCF_000696425.1 Galeopterus variegatus
AAAAATCAAAGAACTCCATCTGAGATTTCAGGATATTGCTGTTATATTTCTCTCCTAGCACTCTGGAAAACCACAGAATTGCCCACCCAAACTAAAAGGCAACAGCTCTACCCAGACAATCTGGGCAATGAAGAAAATACAGCAAGCAATGACAAAATCTACCTTGGGTTATTTCTGGATTTTGCATGTGGCTGGATATTTGCTATTAGGTGTTGGCATTTAATAGATATCATTTATGTATTAGTCCATTTCTGTTGCTTATAACAGAAATACCTGAAACTGGGTAATTTATAAGAAAATAAAATTTATTGCTTACAGTTTTAGAGACTGAGAAGTCCAAAGTTCAGGAAACACATCTGGTGAGGGCCTACTTTGGTGGTGACTTCAGTGATGCAGGGTATTACACTGCAAGACAGTGGAGCCAGAGAGCTTCTCATGTACTCTCCTTTTAAAGCCCTGAGATCCATGCCCATGGCCACTATCAAACTATCAAATGGACTAACCCATTTACTAGGGCATGGGTTAGTCCACAATCCAATCAGCTCTTCAAGGACTAACTTTTCAATTA
>NW_007877327.1:0-568 GCF_000696425.1 Galeopterus variegatus
GGAGCCAGTTGCTACCTAAGTGCTACTGGAAAGCCCAGTGTCTGTGTTGGGGGTGAGTGGTGGGATGTGAAACTGCAATGCAAGCAAGTGCGGTTTTTTTTTTGTCTGCGTGGACAGGCTGTGGGCACAGGTGTGTCAATGGGGGGCCTTCAAGCTGGGGGTGGTAGGAAAAGACTTCTAGAACATTCTGGCCACAGTGGGAAGGAGGGATTAACAGTCGCTGCTGGCACAGCAGCAGGGGCCCCTTTGCACAAGGTGCTGTGCTGCTAGCTTTCCTTATGCTGTTTCACTTAATCCCACAAAAGGCCTGTGAGGAGCAGGCAGAATTACCCCCACTTATAGAGGAGGGCACAGAGGGGCCGAGTGGCCCCGTCCAATCAGAGGCCGGGTCTTGCCTTCCCTGAGAAGGTGCTGAGCCTTCCTCTTACAGATACAATCGACCCAGCTTGCCTGACAAAGCTCTTGGTCAAGGGCCACTGTGGCAGAGGCTAAGCCAGGGATTCTGGTATCAGCCCAGGCCCACAGGATGTGGGTCGGGTCCTACCGAGGGAGTCGTCAGCAGACACAA
>NW_007877328.1:0-568 GCF_000696425.1 Galeopterus variegatus
GGGGCTTCCTGACCTCCTAACCTCAGCCCAGTGGGATATCACTCAGAATGCACCCCATTCAAAAATGCCATTTCTGCTAAATTGGACCTCAGGTTTTGGAGTGTCCTAGGAGGAAGGCAGCCTACACAGTGCGCATACCGATGTCAGAGCAAGTGTGAGGGGCCGCACATAATCTGTAGCCTTTACTAGACAATACTATGGATTTCACAACCAGACATACCAGATTTTCCAAGACATTCCTGATTTCAAGAGCTCTGGACCCTGTGTCTCAATGGGGCATGAAGCTCTACCTGCGGTCCCTGGTGTTGTGGAATTGTGCACCAGAGGTGTCCCAAGTCTGGAGGAAATGGCTGGGGTGTTTCGCCTGCACCCACTGGTCCCTGTTGGTCCACCATGTCTAGCCCAGCAGCCATCCTCCTTGAAGTCCTTATCCCAGCCAGAGCCTGTCCCTATCTGGTGTCTCAGGTTGTTGAGGGATAAAATAGCCCTTTAGGGCCCGCCCAGGTGGGGCGCGGGGCTAGGGCCCATCGGGGGAAGTGGCAGGGCCGGGCCTCGGGGTAGCTGTGGG
>NW_007877329.1:0-568 GCF_000696425.1 Galeopterus variegatus
AAGGAAAGAGAGAAAGGATAACATCTTCTCTGTGGGATGAACCCTGTGGTCACTTCTGTAATATGAGCTGTATGGGAAAAGTGAAGCAAGAGCAACACAAAATATTTTTTGAAGAGTTGGAGATGCCAGTAAGAAAGATGGTGATGGAGGAATGTTTGACCCTTTCCAAATAGAAGCTTCTTTGCTTAGCACGTAAGAGTACATGTGCTCTTGGAGTCCAATTTATTCTTTACTCATACACGTTTCTCCTTCTTTGAGAGAGTGGACTGAGGGAGAGGGGAAACCGCAGTGGTTGCCAAACTTGTCTGCCCATTAACACCACCTGGGGAGCTTACAAAACATTGACGACCATGTCTTCCTCCCTCACCCCCAAATATCATGATTTAGTTAATCTGAGTTACAGGCTGGGTTTTGAAATTTTTCAATTCCCAAGTAATTTTAACTAACATACCAAAAACTTTGGGAATCACTGCCATAGTGGTATCAAACCAGGGGCCAGGGCACATCCAAATCATATGGGAAGGTTAAAAGAATACATGTGTCAAGTATACGTCTCACCCCCCCCCCC
>NW_007877330.1:0-568 GCF_000696425.1 Galeopterus variegatus
ATGACATTTCATCCCTTAATGCTTTTAATGTGCATCTTTAAAAATGCACTATTTTCCTACTTGCCCACAATACCATTATCACACCTAATACAATCAACAATAATTCTTGAGTGTAATAAATTCCCAGTTCATATTTAGATTTGCTCCAATTATCCCCCAAATGGCTTTTATCCAATTCTAGATCTGTTAAGGTTTATCCTTTGCATGTGATTATTTTATTTCTAAAGCAGAGGGACTCTGTTTAGTTTATTGCTGTAATCCGTGCCTAGCCTGGAGTGGGCTCTCAATAGATAGTAGTATACTAGATAGAACTATGGGTTCACACATCCTAGCTCCACCACTTATTAGTTGGACTTTGGCAAGTCACTTAACCTCTCTGTGCCTCAATTCGTCATCTGCAAAGTGGGCATAATAATAGTATCTACCTCATAGGGCTCTTGTAAGGATAAATGAGTTAATACATGTATGTAAATGTTGATAACAGTCCCCTGTACACAGTGAGTGCTTTGTAAGTGCTAGTTGTTGTTCTTATTGTTCTCTGGTCAACCTCTATTTGTACCTAATATGT
>NW_007877331.1:0-568 GCF_000696425.1 Galeopterus variegatus
CCCTGCACCTGCCTACACTGAGCCACGGCAGGCACAGCCCCTGTGCCCACAACACCTCCTAACCTCTCCCCACCAGGCACCTTCCTGCACAGCTCCTGTGTTTCCTCTTCTGGAGCTGTCCATGACCCACCGTCCCCCAAATGAGATTTTTTTTTTTTTGGTCTTTTTCGTGACCAGTAAGGGGATCGCAAACCTTGGTGTGGTGTCACCCGCACTGCGCTCAGCCAGTGAGTGCACCAGCCATTCCTATATAGTATCCGAACCCGTGGTGGGAGTGTCGCTGCGCCCCCAGCACCGCGCTCTCCCGAGTGCGCCACGGGGCTGGCCCCAAATGAGATTTTACTCCTCGGTGCCTCCTCCAGGGCACGTCACTCTAGAGCAACATCACACATTTGTTTCTATGCCTGCAGGGTCCTTCAGGGGAGAGACAGTCGTCATCATCTCTGTCACTTCCAGTGCCCAGTACCGTGTCCCCTTCATAGTAGGTGCTCATATTCACAAAAGGAATGAATGAATAACAATGGCATGAAAAGATCTGAGAACATCTAAAAGAAGATGCATTTCTAGT
>NW_007877332.1:0-568 GCF_000696425.1 Galeopterus variegatus
TGTCCAGATTCTTCCAGACCAAGCTCAGGATTCCCATTTTGATTTTTAAAATTAATAATATCTATGGGTTTGTTTTTCCGTTTATAAAAGTAATACATACCCATTTTATATAATATAAAATATATAAAGGAGCAAATTAAAATCTCTCATAATCTCATCATTATTACTTTGATGTTTTAAAAGCCACCCGTATATGAATTATCCAACCATCAATTCACCCATCCATCCATCCACCTGCTCCTGCATATCCTTTTTAAAAAATGAATTTAAGACAGCTTACTTTGTATTATAAAAATGAATAACATCTAATAAATAACATTAAATATATGGTTTTTAGTATCTGTGGTGATTTTTACTTTGAAAATGATTTTAAATGTTCAGGGAAACTTACCAGAATGTGAATTTAGTACATGTCTGTGTATGTAATGTACACAGCAGGCAAATAAATCTTTCTCTTTCGTTGCTTGGTTTTAGATTCTGTTTTGCCTGTGCTTTTCTTCCTCCATAAAAAGAAAACTTGATTATGTAATATGTATAATTGGGGGGTTGAAAGTGAACTCAGAGACCA
>NW_007877333.1:0-568 GCF_000696425.1 Galeopterus variegatus
TTCTCTTCTGCCATAACATCAAAGCGCCATACATTGCTTCAGGCAATAATCTCAATATCCCTATCTTCAGGTGGGTTCAGCTTATTTTGAAATTATAGTATGAGAAAAACTGTGCTTTGAATTTTTTTTATCATACCTTTGATACATGTTATTGTAAAGATAACTATTAGCCTTTTTTTGATTATAAAAGTAACATGTGTTTACTGAGTAAAATTTGGGGCACAAAAAAGCATTAAAACTATCACCATTGTTTATGTATTTCATATGGGATACTTAGTGAGCTGCGAACACCTAAACTTTATGGGCAATATTTATCAAATGGGTTAAAGGCAGTCAGAAAGGCAAAATGGCAAATTACTGTATGAGGCTTGGCACTATGGAGGCACAGCAAGCAGAGGGTGGGGGTGGCGGTGGTGGTGGTATAAAGGTAAATAAAAATAACCAGGCCTGTTACTTTGACCTCACAATTTAGTAGAGCTAGAAACATGCAAAAAGTACAATATAACATGAAAGATGTGCTTTAGAAGTTTTCAGGAGAATACTATGTATTCCATTCAGAGGAAGTAGT
>NW_007877334.1:0-568 GCF_000696425.1 Galeopterus variegatus
TGGGTATTGAATTTTGTCAAATGCTTTTTCAGCATCTATTGAGATAATCATGTGTTTTTTTTGTCTTTGATTTTGTTGATGTGATGTATCACTTTTATTGACTTTCATATGTTGAACCATCCTTGCATCCCTGGGATGAATCCCACTTGATCACGGTGTATAATTTTTTATTTGTGTTGCTGTATTCTCTGTGCTAATATTTTATTGAGGACTTTTTCAACTACATTCATCAAAAATATTGGCCTATAGTTTTCTTTTTTTGTTATATCTTTGTCTGGTTTTGGTATCAAGGTGATGTTTGCCTCATAGAATGAGTTTGGAGGAATAGCCTATATTTCAATTTTTTAGAATAGTTTGAAGAAAGTTGGTACTAATTCTTTTTTGAAGGATTGGTAGAATTTGGCAGTAAAGCCATTTGATCCTGGGCTTTTCTTTGTTGGGAGCCTGCTGATTGCAGCTTCAGTCTCTTTGCTTACACTTCAGCTTATGATTATTATTATTTATTTTTTTTTGTTTGGTTGCTTGTTCTGTTTTGCTCTCCTCCTTTTAGCTCCCATATATGATTGAA
>NW_007877335.1:0-568 GCF_000696425.1 Galeopterus variegatus
AAATTCATAGCAAGTGATCCTCAACATTGCTAAAAGGAGGTTACAAATGTGTCCCATTCTTAAAAGATTGACATTAGAAAAACCTGACTTTGTTTTTCCAGCTTCCAATTATTCTGGCCATCTCTATACTAAGTGGTAGGTAGAATTCTAAAGTAGTCTCCAAATTCTTGTCCCTGGTGTACCCAAGACTAGTCCCACTTATGCAATCAACATTAGTCTAGGTGATGCCGTGAAGAGATTTTTTTCAGACAAATTAAATCCCATATCAGTTAACCTTAAAATGCATAGATTATCTTGGTGGGCCTGACCTAATCACACGAGCTCTTTAAATCTAGGTCTAAAGGTAAAAGACAGAAGCCAGAGATTTAAAGTGTGAGGTGGATTCAATGGAAAGGAGATTCTCTACAGCCAGCTTTGAATGTGTGTGCTAGGGGCGGGGCAGGGGAGGGGAACCAAGTGGCAAGGAAGCTGCAAAGGGCCCTTGGCAGATAGCCAGCAAGTGAATGGAGACCTCAGTCCTACAACTAGAAGGAAAAGAATTCTGCCAACAGTCTGAATGATCTCAGGA
>NW_007877336.1:0-568 GCF_000696425.1 Galeopterus variegatus
CATGAACATGACATTCCTTCTCCTTTGCCATATTCTATTGGTTAGAAGACAGTCAGTCACATGCCCTGCTCACATTTAATGAAAGGGTATTATACAAGGGTGTGAACACCAGGAGGAGGGGGATGATCGTGGAACAGTTATTCTGGAGGGTATCCACCACAGTATCTGTCAGGTGTTCAGGAATGTGCCACATACTTTTGCATATGTTGCCTCTTTTAATCACTAAAACAACCTGTAAGGCAGGCATCACCCTCTTGCACAGATGAGAAACTTGAGGCTCAGAGAAACAAGATCTTCCCCAAGGTCCAGCCAATGTTCAGACTGAAACTACCCTATCACGGCATGAAGTTAACGTGTGCAATCTTACAGGCTGAAGGGTCAGCACCCTTACAGTGAGAAGCAAGGCCTGAGGGAGCCAGGGCTTAGCAAGAGGGGAAGGCATATAGCTCTCCATGAGATGAGATACCAGGAGAGAAGGATGGATGTGGATTACATTTTGAGAAAAATGAAAACCGAGAGCATATTATGTCTGATGATCCCTATTTTTTCAATGAAGCAGAAAATGAGG
>NW_007877337.1:0-568 GCF_000696425.1 Galeopterus variegatus
GATCTAATGATTCAAATTTGACAATCATTTGGAAAATGAAGTTTAGCCTGTATTTTCTAAAGGAAATGAATTCCTCAGACCATTACTAAAATAAACTAGATTTCAGGGGTCTGATTATAAATAATATATATATACCTTACAGGAAATTCAGAAAGAACATTGTATAAAATTTCACCATCTGGATATATCCACAACTAACCTGTTAAAAAATATCATCCTAGGCTTTGCCGTTTGCATATGTTAGTTTTTAAATAACCCTTTTTCATTAAAAAGTTGAACACGTTTAGTATTTTTAATATACATACATACATTTAAAACCCACAAATAAAAATATAAACATCACCTCTATTCCTATGACCCAATATAACCACTGCATATATATTTATGGATGAACTTCCAATGATTTTTCTATGCATCTATATCTATGTCTCTCTATACTGATAATTACATATGCACATATAAGGATTTATAGATACGTACTTTCAGAAATATGTACATTTATATATATATATATATATATATATATATATTTTGCAAGTCCAGACATGCACACACATATACATACAGC
>NW_007877338.1:0-568 GCF_000696425.1 Galeopterus variegatus
TATGTTTGCAGTTTAGATTGTTACTTAAGTGACTTGGGTACTATTAGAAATGTACTCTTTAGGGCTGGCCCGGTGGCGCACTCGGTATAGTGCGGCGCTTGGGAGCGTGGCGGCACTACTGCCGAGGGTTCGGATCCCAGATGGAGACTGGTCTGCTCACTGGTTGAGCACGGTGCGGGCGCGACACCGAGGGTTGCGATCCCGTTGCCGGTCACAAAAAAAGGCAAAAAGGAAAAAAAAAAAAAAAAAGAAATGTATTCTTTAAAAAAAAAAGCGATAGGAGGTGTGTCTTTTCCTCAGGTGGCAGATGGAAAGCTGGTGGGACTTCTACACAGTTGTGCGAGTGTTTCACGGGCACTTTCTTCCTCTCATTTCTTTGTTTCCAGCAGTTTGCTAATATCTCCATTCTTTTGAGCCTCTCATATACACCATGTACACTTTGCTGGCAGCTTGTAGAATATTCTGCTCTACGGCTTTGAGGAAGGGTCCGATTTCCACAGAATCCCTGAGCCTCCGCCTCCCGCGGGGCATGCGTGTGCTGGCCCCAGCCAGCATGGGCCTGCAGGTG
>NW_007877339.1:0-568 GCF_000696425.1 Galeopterus variegatus
AAATTCCCTAAGATGTGCCAAGTGGAACTTTTCCCATTATTTGCTTAAAATATACCAAATAGTAGTTCCTGTGTTCAAAAGAGATTGGTAAATGATAAATAGACTTGAATAGTTTACTACATTTTAATGCTTCACAGAGCTTTAATTATAATTTGCATATTGTGAATCTCTAAGAGAGAGATATACTAAGTAATGATCTTACACTTGACTACTGAACTGCAGAACATACTTTAAGAAAAGGTCATTGCAAATCGTGAATCCAATATTAAGATAAATAAAAATCAGAAGATTAAATAATAGGGAAAATAAGACATTTTAGCAGAGGATGCTTGCTTTATACTCCAGTTTATAATTTAAAAATTTTCAAAATAAACTTTTTTTTTACCAACCTTCTAGGCTTAGGACGATATGATTGGTTTCAAATTTCACATGCAAATCATAAGAAATTAATACTTAAGCTTTCCTGAATCAATATTAGATCCAGACTTACTCAATACATAATTCCACCAATTTGTTTAATTGTTTAAAAGGACTGCCTTTGTATGATGTAAAATTTGTTATGGAGTTG
>NW_007877340.1:0-568 GCF_000696425.1 Galeopterus variegatus
CATAATAATCATATACATTGTATATTGACAAAATAAAAATTAAAAAAAAAAAAAAAAAAACCTAGAATAATAAAAAATAATGATTTTATTTAAAAAAAAATAAAGGGGGAACAAGGATCTGAGTAAAATCCCTAAAGAAAGAAAAGTGCACAGTAAATTTAACTCATCATGTGTTGACACTTCTGGTCACAGGCAAATTAAAGATTATTTAATCCACAACTGTCAATATCTACATAATAAAAAATATAGCTTTCTACTTCATAAAAAACAAAAAAAATAATTTCAATGAAAAATAATTGACATATTAAAACTATTAACAGCAACAACAACAACAACAATAACAATAAAACCTACACACAATGATAGGGAGATATAAAATGAGTAGAGGAGACAGCTGATGAGTTCCCCATGGCCAAAGCTAGAACAATTTGAACACCAAAATGAAACAGACTGTACTGTATTATAACCCAAAGTATAAGAAAAAATATCTTTGAGTCGATTCTGATAACACACAAAACATATTATTGAATAAAGATGAGACAAATAACCCATGCAGAAGAATTACAAA
>NW_007877341.1:0-568 GCF_000696425.1 Galeopterus variegatus
TGAAGTCCAACAACCTTGTGTAGAGAGAATTAATAGGCTCTTAGATTTATTTACTCTTTCAGTAAAGAGAAGGAACCTAATGTTATGCCATTGTCATTACAATGCTGTGACATTGATTCTGGGGACTCCCTGACTTTTGTTTGGTTTAAAGTCAAATGAAAGTAACAGGTACTGGATTTTAGACTGGAGAGTTGTTCAAGGTACTACTTAGATACCAACTAAAGTCAATTCAGCTCTTATTTACAAAAGAAATCTGAAGTTCTTAATGTTCGGTTTGCTTTAATCTTTTGAGCTGAGGACTCGAGTGTTATAAAATTTCCCATGAAGAACTAAAATGCATGAGGAACCCTTTTTGGGCGGTAATACCAGCTAGGAAATGTACGTTTAGTTAAGGTGGGGTTGAACTGGCTATGTTTTCAGATTGGTAATTTCTGGCTGCTGCTCTAAAAGTTGACACTAGTTTTGCTGGAGAATAACGTGAAGGTTCGTTCTGACCATGATGAAATCAGGGCATTAGGTCCCTCCAGGTCTTGCACCCCTGCTGCCTCATGGAGGGGGCCAGTTCCTT
>NW_007877342.1:0-568 GCF_000696425.1 Galeopterus variegatus
GGGATCCTCAGCTCCTAGGGTTGTTACATCTGTGTCCTGTTGGGTAGTCTCTGTATTGCAGACCTCATGGGCACTGATCAACTTCTCTGAGTAACACCTAGGTACCTGAGGTAGCCTCTTTAAAGGGTGCTTTCATTTTGTTGGCATATCACGGTGTCCTCCTATTTTGGGGTGAAACTGATGGACAAAAAGCCAAGGCACTGGGATTTATGTTCTAGCCTTAGGTTCCTCGTGATCGACAATGTAAAGCCCCTAACTACATAAAGATAATTGTTATACATTTAGAAATCGAGGTAATCTACAATCTTAAATATAACCCCTTAGGTTTTCCAAGCCAGAAACATTTTCTCTAAAGTTCATAAAAAATAAGTAACAGTATCCCTAACCTCTTGGGTCTTGGGGAGGTTGCCATTCATACAGAAAAATAGTATTTATATGAACTGTAAAGTTAAAAGTTAACATGTCAATTTTCTTTAAGAATAATAAATTATCTCTCCCTCCTTTTTAAAATTCTTTACTTGGACAGTATGGCAGAAGAGATTTATCTAAGTGCTGTGGGTTGAACATG
>NW_007877343.1:0-568 GCF_000696425.1 Galeopterus variegatus
CTGATAGGGCAAATTTTCCCTCTTAGTTCTTTTTCTTGATTATTCTTGCCATTTCAGTGCACCTTGTTACAGTCTTTGGTTTTACTGATCTTAAACTTTTCTTCAACAACATAGCACAAAAATCTTTCGTCATAGCAATTTACCTGTAATTTACATATGCTTTACATAGAGAGTGACTTCTGTGAAGTGTTTTCAGATCCAGAATCAGAGAGGCTGTACAAATTGCCTGTGGTTGTGCACTAAGGCTCAGGACTTGGACCATGTGGTCAGCTCCACCCTTCCCCCTCATGCCTCACATGCCAGTCAGTGCAGCTGAGCTCTAGCTGAGCTGTTTCAGCAATTGTTAAAATGAGATGCTCACAGCATCTCTATTTTGGCAAATTGTACTTTGCTGTGGGTTCAGCTGTTCTCTAAGTAGAAGGACGCTCGCAGAATTAAAACCCTGAGAATGCATTATCACTCTGTGTTACTCCGTGGGGAACTGTCCAATTCTGCCAGATAAAATGCAAATCTGACCCCTGGTTAACTGCCTCCAAGAGCCCTGTGATGGGAGGTACTGTTCAGTATC
>NW_007877344.1:0-568 GCF_000696425.1 Galeopterus variegatus
TGAGGAACCTCCATACTGTTTTCCATAATGGCTGTACTAATTGACAGTCCCACCAACAGTGTGGAAGGGCTTCCTTTTCTCCACATCCTTGCCAGTGTTTGTTATTCTGTGCCTTTTTTATAATAGCCAGTCTAACTGGGGTGAGATGATATCTCAGTGTGGTTTTGATTTGCATTTCCCTGATGATGAGTGATGTTGAGCATTTTTTCATAGATCTGTAGGCCGTTTGTATCTCCTCCTTTGAGAAATGTCTATTCAGCTCCTTTACCCATTTTTTAATTGTATTATTATTTTTTTTTACTGTAAGGTTGTTTGAGCTCTTTGTATATTCTGGATATTAATCCCTTGTTGGATGTGTAGTTTGCAAATATTTTCTCTCATTCTGTAGGTTGTCTTTTTATTCTGTTGATTATTTCCTTTGCTGTGCAGAAGGTCCCATTTGTTTATATTTTATTCTGTTGTCTGTGCTTTTAGGGTCTTATTCATATAGTCTTTGCCCAGTCCTAAATCCTGGAGTGTTTCCCCTATATTTTCTTCTAGAAGTTTTATAGTTTCAGGTCTTATATGT
>NW_007877345.1:0-568 GCF_000696425.1 Galeopterus variegatus
GGGCTGAGCATTGAAAGGGACATGGCGTGTCACAGCATCTCTTCAGCTGGCATCCTCAGCAACTGTAGGGGGAGGGCAAAGAGGACAGGAAAATGTGTTGCCAAGGAGCCGGGGACTCTCCACATCCCTTCCCTCACGAGACGCCGAAGTCGAAGGTAGACGTCGGGTCTGCTACAAAAACCAGCTGAAACCAGTGTCCTCGGCTGGTGCCAGGTTGGGAAGACCACAGCATTCTAGGTCCTGTTAGTCTACAGATGCCCTCTCTGTCACCTCCCGCCACTGTGCCTCATAAGAAGTGCCCTTCACATCGATGCATCTCCTGTGTTTTGCTGAGGGACGTGAACTTCAGAGCTGAGAACCTGGGTTCCAAGAAGGTATGACGGTGGAATCCCTCAGGACAGGGGTTCTCAAGGGATGATTTTGTAGCCCCTGACACCCCTTTCCCCCCAGAGAGGTTTAGCACTGCCAAGAAACATTTTTGGTTGTCACAGCTGGTGCTTACTGGCATTAAAAGGTTGAGAGGCGAGGGACGCTGCTGACCACCTGCAATACACAGGACAGGCCCCCA
>NW_007877346.1:0-568 GCF_000696425.1 Galeopterus variegatus
TACCCAAAGTAGTTCTGATTATGTCTAGAAAGTAAAGCACTGAAATATACCTACACACACACACACACACACACACACACACAGAGAGAGAGAGAGAGAGAGAGAGATAAAGCTATAAAGCTTTTGGTACAAAGAGAAAACTGAAATCAGAAACACAGAAAACCCACACAGTCTTTTGGTTGTCTTTCTTTCCTTTTTTTTTTTTTTTGATTGCTAACTTAAAACACTTTTTTATTGATTATATATACTTGTGGGATACAGAATCAAATGTCAATACATGTGTACAATACGTGCTAATTAAATCAGGATAATGAGTATACTAAAAATAATCAATCTTTGTGACCTTTAACTAGTATCTCAACAACCCTCCTCCCCCACCCTCTTTCCCACCTCTAATAACCGCAGTTCTGTTCTCTCTCTTTTTTTTTGAAAGTTTAATAAATTATTGTGATTGTTTTTCTCTCCCTCTCTCTCTTTTATCTCCCACTTACAAGTGAGAACATTCTGTGTTTCTTTCTTTGTCTGCCTTATTTCCCTTAGCATAATTTTCTCTAAGTTCATCCATTAT
>NW_007877347.1:0-568 GCF_000696425.1 Galeopterus variegatus
GAGGAAACCCATCGTGTAACAAGCATATGAACAATAGCTCAAATTCTTCTATAACTAAATTCTTCAGAAATTAAGTTCTATTTAAAAAATTGGAGAAGAAAAGGAGAAATAATTATGGGAGACAAGTTATAGGGGGAGGAGAAATACAAAATCAGGAAGTTTGTGAGAATGGAATAAAAATTAGAATAGAGGAAGAGAAAGTTGTCTAAGGGTACGCCAACATCTTGTTCACAAGTAGGTTTTTATTAATTTATTCATTAATTTGAGCCTTTATTAAATGTCTGTTTTGAAACTGGTACTAAATGCTTGGGGCTGACCTTATTAAATGTTTTGAAACTGGTACTAAATGCTTGGGGCTGACCAAGACTAAGAGAAGATTTAACAGAAGGAATGAACCTTTCTTAAGAAGCTGCAAAATAGTTTGCATAACTAAGTCTCCACACACTAGGTAAGTTTGCATAACCAGATCTCTCTCCTACAAGGAAAGAATAATTAATCCTCAGAGGGGGATGACAGTGGGGGGAGGAGGAAGCAGAGGTGCTGGGTGGGGTATTTGTAATGCCAATTT
>NW_007877348.1:0-568 GCF_000696425.1 Galeopterus variegatus
ACTAATTTAACTAGAGTAATGCACAGATGACTTTTCTTTAATAAATAAAACCCCTTTTCCTAGCTCCTGTCTCGGTGCTCTTTCAGGGTGGAAAAGGTGTGCACATCCTTCTGCATGTTTGCATCCTGGAGCCGCCTACGTGCTCACAGCTTGTACCTGCGGCTGGCGCTGTGGCCACGTCAGTGCCTTGGTGATCTTGTAGACACGTTTCGTTGGCAAAATCTCACTCGGTTGTAATTGGATTTGAGGGACAGTAAATTCGCTGGAACCAACCCTGTGTTCCCAGGTCACAGGTGGCTGAACTGAGCACGGCTGCCCACCGGCCGGCCTCTGGCCTCCTCTCCTTCTTTCTTTTTTAACATTATCTGTGTTTTAACATGAGAAAATGAGTTTCCTTTTTTGTGACCTCTGCTCATTATTATTGCTTAAGACAGTTAATTCTCAGCTGTCTCTTTAAACGTCTCTTCTGAGGCTGCCCCACCTGCATTCGCTCCCTGTGGCTTGCTCGGCTGCTGGCCCCAGGTAAGTGGGCACTGAGCGGGAGCCACCCCCTGCAGGTGGCCATCCG
>NW_007877349.1:0-568 GCF_000696425.1 Galeopterus variegatus
TGTTTAATCATCCTGCATCTCTGGTATGAATCCCACTTGATCATGGTGTATAATTTTTTTGATTTTTTTTTTTTGTATTCTTTTTTTTTTTTCCTTTTTGTCTTTTTTACTGACCGGTAACGGGATTGCAACCCTCGGTGTCGCACCCATACCGGGGACTGGCAACAGGATCCCAACCCTCGGTGTTGCGCCTGCACTGCGCTCAGCCAGTGAGCGGGAACCGGTCTCCACATGGGATCCAAACCCTCAGCGGGAGCGCCGCCGCGCTCCCAAGCGACGCACTCTCCAGTGTGCCACTGGGCCGGCCCTTTTTTTTGTATTCTGATTGCTAGTATTTTATTAGGGGTTTTTGTGTCTACTGGCCATCAGATATATTGGTCTGTAGTTTTCTTTTTTTGGTGTATCTTTGTCTGGTTTTGGTATCTAGGAGATGCTGGCCTCATAGGATGAGTTTGGGAGAGTGGCCTCTGTATTAAGTTTTTGGAATAGTTTGAAGAGAATTGGTAGTAAGTCTCTTTAAAGCCTTGGTAAAATTCAGCAGTAAAGCCATCCCGTCCTGGAAGGCATA
>NW_007877350.1:0-568 GCF_000696425.1 Galeopterus variegatus
TTCCAATCCTGGGGAAGCAAGAAAGATATCTATGTGTATTCTTAGTGAATATTTTTTGACTAAGTTGTGTGGGGACAAGCCCTGTTCTGAAAAGGCTGACGATTTTACTGTCTCATTTATTTTCCTCTCCAGAATGGGTTCTGGGTGGTACCCCTGGGTGGTAGTTCTGCTAATGAACCTTATCAGGCTGGATTCCTCCATGACTCAAGGCAGAGACTCTCCAGGTAAGAACAGAGCAAATTTTTCAGGTGTGTATGCAAGAATTGGCATAAGGAAGGGAGGGATGCCTCTTCCTACAGGTCCAGGCCACAGACTAGACTGGAAGTGGCTGCTGGCTTCAAAGAGCCGGGTTCTTCCTGTTGACAGAAAAGAACTCCTTCCCTCTTCTCCACATGCAATGGACTGCTGGGAAAAGGGACTTTCTGTGCCACAGACCCAGATTCAGGGAGTAGGGAGGCAGGACAAAGGGAAACATTTTGTCTTGTTTAAGGTCCTTATTGTATCAATGTCAGTCAGGAGAAGTGTAAAAGCTGGAGGCTCTGGAAGAGCTGCCATTATTTAGCCGGAA
>NW_007877351.1:0-568 GCF_000696425.1 Galeopterus variegatus
TCACATCTCTCTGAACTTTGCATTTTGTGCAAAGAACCAGACATGATCTGTTTAATGAGGAAAGAGCACAGCCGCGGAGTCAGGCGAGCTGCTCATCAGATGACTTTCCCTTGACTATCCACATTTTGCCTTGTGACACCGTGACCTGCACCCCTTGAGGCAAGACTTTTGTGAGTATCCTTCCATACCTCTGAGATACATTTTTGCATTTGACAGGGCTGCTGATAAATGGGTTAGGGAGATTAATAACTTTAAGCAGTAATCTCTCTGCATACACCTAATTCTTTCTTCAGGACAGATACTCAGAATTACTGACTCAAAGAACACGACCTTTTAAAAAAGTACTCTTACCACAAACTGCTGAACTGTTTTCTAGAAAGGCCACATTCCAATTTCCATCCCCACAGGCAATCATGAGAGTGTTTGTCCTATCCACCCTTGACCAGGATGGTATACAATTATTTTAGTCTTTTTCATGTAACAAAAAAAGAATACATTTAGAGATCAGGAGTTGGTAAATTATGACCTGTGGGCCAAATCTGGCCCTCTGACTTTTCGTATGGCACAT
>NW_007877352.1:0-568 GCF_000696425.1 Galeopterus variegatus
AACCAGTGGAAGGATCCAGAACCTTTGACAGTTAATGTGGTAGCATCCTCTGCGGTGCAAAACACACTCATACAGTGCAATGTAGCATTAAGAGCTTTAAATTAACCTTTACGGGCCGGCCCCATGGCGCACTCGGGAGAGTGTGGTGCTGGGAGCGCAGCAATGCTCCTGCCGTGGTTTCGGATCCTATATAGGACTGGCCGGTGCGGGTGACACCACACCAAGGGTTGCAATCCCTTTACCGGTCACGAAAAAGACAAAATAAATAAATAAATAAATAACCTTTACATTATATTAAACTTAAAAAAAAAAGACTTGAGGTTCAGAAACCACACACTTATTAAAACTCCTGAATAACAATCAGACCAGGTAGCATTGTGTGAAATGTCCCTATGGTTAGAAAACCTTAAGATATTTTGAGAACTTCACATATTGCTGGAAACAATCATGATTGGTAATATTAGAAGATGTCTATAAAACACACTCAAATACCTCATTCAAAAATAGAGAGCCTTAAGGGCTGGCCCGGTGGTGCATTGCTACAGTGCGCCGCTTGGGAGCACGGTGG
>NW_007877353.1:0-568 GCF_000696425.1 Galeopterus variegatus
TTTCTGTACATGCGCTTTATCAGGTTAAGGAACATCTTTTGTATTCCTAGTTTATTGAGTCTTTTGCTTGGCTGTTTTTTCATGAAAAGGTGTTAGATTTTGTCTAATGCTTTTTCTATCTCTATTGAGATGATCACATGGCTTTTGTCCTTTATGTTATTAATATTGTGTATTACATTGATTTTCATATGTTAATGAATCTTGTATTCCTGGGATAAATCACATATGTTCATGATGTATAATTTTTTTTATGTTGCTAGATTCACTTTGCTAGTGTTTTATTGAGGATTTTATGTCTATATTCACCACAGATATTGGTATGTAGTTTTCTTATCTTGTAATGTCTTTGGTTTTGGTAATACTAGCCTCATAGAATGAATTGAGAAATGTTTCCTCCTCTTCTATTTTTTGGAAGAGTTTGTACAGGATTAGAGTGAATTCTTCTTTAAACGTTTGGTAGAATCACCAGTGAAGCCATCTGATCTTGGGCTTTACTTTGTGGGAAGTTTTTTTTTTATTACTAATTTAATCTCGTCATTATATCTATGCAGATTTTATATTTCTCCCA
>NW_007877354.1:0-568 GCF_000696425.1 Galeopterus variegatus
TTTAGCCTTAGAGATTTTCATTTTTTGTAGTACATGGTAGCTGGCTCTGTTTATTTTTTAAGTTTTTTCTCTGTTCTTCAGATCGAATTATTTCTATTGATCTATCTTCAAATTATGTGATACTTAACTCTGTCATCTCTATTGTTATGTTACACCAATCCAATCCATTTTCAAAAAAATATTTAAATGTTGAATAAAGATTGAATACATTCAAAGTATACGATGTGTCAATTTTATATACATATACCTTTTTTGATGATTACTATAATCAAATGAATTTATACATACATCACCACCCATGCTGTACATTAGAACCCCCGAATCCATTTTTATACATACATCACCACCCATGCTGTACATTAGAACCCCCGAATCCATTTTTTTTTCAGATATTGTACTCTTCAGTTGTAAAATAATTCCCATTCTGCTACTAAAATGTCCTCTTTTTCTTTATTGTGAGCATATTTTTTATTTTCATCCTTGGGCATATTTTTAATAGCTGTAAGGTGGTGGGGATAGGGATAGAAACAAGACTTCTCTAACTATAACTTTTTAATATGGTTTTGAC
>NW_007877355.1:0-568 GCF_000696425.1 Galeopterus variegatus
AAATATTATCTCTCTTAGTAATTTATTTTTATTTCGACCCTCTTTTGATCCTTCTGGTATGTCTAAGAAAAAGTGTCGGTTTAGTGCTAGGGGGTTGGAATCATGCCTCTGACGTTTGCTGATCTTCATTCCTATAAAGCCGATAGGCTCAGCTCAGAGCACTAGTGAAGGGACAGTGTCAAGTTTCCTTTTAAAGTAAAGGTATTTAAGAAAAATAAATGTCAATTTTTAAAAAGTTGTAATAGGGCCGAGCCCGTGGTGCACTCGGGAGAGTGCAGCGCTGGGAGCACAGCAGCCCTCCCGCCCCGGGTTCAGATCCCGCGCTCACTGGCTGAGCGCAGTGCGGCCGGTCTCAAAAAGGAAAAAAAAAAAAAAGTTGTAATAAATAATAATGCAGGTGTCATAATGCTCAGTCCCTAGTTAGCTTAATCTCCAACTACACCCTTCTTCATAAACTCTTTGCTGTGGACACATACACTCTCCGCCCCTGAACCTTCCCTTTCCCATACTCTTCCTTATGCTGTCCCTGCTGTCTGTGCTATCCTGCCTCACTTTTTTGCCTGTTGCA
>NW_007877356.1:0-568 GCF_000696425.1 Galeopterus variegatus
TAGACATGACCCACCTGAAGGCTTGATTCACTTTGGCAGAAAGGGGCTATGTATAAAAGTCCGGAGAACTATAATAATCTCTATAATTTTGGGAAGCTCAAGAAGTCTTGATATGGGATTTCCTACAGCTGAGCATAGCACATAGAAATCATTTTCCTCCTCGATTTGCAAATAGAGCAGTAAGAATCTTCAAGATTGAGGCACAGCAGTTATGATCCATTTTCACATATATGGAGATTTCCAGCTTTGTGGTATCCAGAAGGCAGCAATGACGCCATCCAAAGGGAGAGGTGGATATAGCCCTGAAGAAGCACTCTGTTGAACTGGAGCCCCTGAAGTTGTGGAGTTGCAGCCGACCTAGACTGCATCATGCAACAGCCAGAGCTCATCTGTAGGAATATGAGAGCTTACCTGGGGAGCCCCAGAAGTACCTGGAGAGGACAGCACTTTCCATAGTAGTCCCTGTATTCCTCGGAACCATTCCAGTGGCACAACCTTAGTCTTCTGGAAAGTAACAGTTTATAAGAAATTCATTGCCCACATGATGAGAATTTAGAGATCCCAGTAA
>NW_007877357.1:0-568 GCF_000696425.1 Galeopterus variegatus
AAGAAGGTCTCAAATCAGTGACCTCAGCTCTGCCTTCAGGAGAGAGAGGACAGGCGGAGGAAGGGATGCAGCAGGAGAGAGGACGAGACAGAAACAGAGCAGAGCCAAGGACCGAACAGAGACAGAGCAGGGCCCAGCGAAACGGAAAATGGACAACGAAGAAAACCAATCAAAACAAAAGCTGGTTCTCTGAAAAAAAGTCATTATTGACAAATCTCTCTACATTGTATGATCAAAATGAAAAGATAAAAACCATAAATTATCAATGTAAGGAATAAAGGAAGGTAAGTCAGTATAGAAACTACGGATATTAATAGGGTAGTAAAGGAAAGTTATTAACAAGTTTATGCCAATAAATTTAATGACTTTTTAAGTGGAAAATTTCTTGAAAGATACAAATCATAAAACAACTCAGAAGAAACAGAAATCTGAATGGCCTGTATCTCTTAAAAGCCTGAGTTCATAATTTATTTTATTTCTTATTTTTTTTTTTTTTCTTTTTTGTCTTTTTTTCGTGACCGGCAATGGATCGCAACCCTCAGTGTCGCGCCCGGACCGGGACCGGCAA
>NW_007877358.1:0-568 GCF_000696425.1 Galeopterus variegatus
AGAGGAACCCTGCAGTGCCTCAGGAAGGCTGATTGGACCTCCACACTTCCAACTGCTGGGCTGCCACTTTGCAACCTGCTCCCGGTTGGTGTGGGGCAGGTTGGGGGAGATTACTGCACAGACATCTTAATAGGAATGAGGGGCAAGTAAGCCTCTCACTCCTAATATGACACCCAATTCCATAATGCCAGTAAGTGTAGGCTGCACTCCCCATCTAAAGGAATTGCTACATATTTGGAAGGGGCAGAAAGATTTGAACTGGATAGAAACAGAAGTTACTTTTTCTTTTGCTTTAATGAAGAAGTGAGTATGGGCTCTGGCAAAAATCCATATTTAATGTAATAAAATAAGGATTGTTCTGCACATAATGTTTATTCTGTGTCTGAACGTGCCTGGAGACAAACCAACCCTGTTGACCGGTTGAACTTTTAATTTATGACCAATGCCTTCCAGTGGGCCTTACTGCTCCTGAAGATCGTACTGTATTTCACCAGTCTGTTTATTCTTGGACTTTTCTAAATGACTAATATTTTCTCCTCTGCTATGGTTGGAATGTGGTTTGTCCCCA
>NW_007877359.1:0-568 GCF_000696425.1 Galeopterus variegatus
CAGAAGCAAATGTGACCTTGCGGGTGTGGCCTTTGGGGCCAATTCAGGGCACTGTGTGTGTGCTTCTGTGTGTGACCTGTAGAGTAGGAACTGTGTTTTATCCTTGCACTTTCCCTTCCCATAAGTGCCAGAGGAGGCCGGCCCGTGGCTCACTCGGGAGAGTGCGGTGCTGATAACACCAAGGCCACGGGTTCGGATCCTATATAGGGATGGCCGGTGCGCTCACTGGCTGAGCGTGGTGCTGACAACACCAAGCTGAGCGTTGAGATCCCCTTACCGGTCATCTTTAAAAAGATAAATAAACAAATAAGTGCCAGAGGGATTCTGCCTATCAGCAAGAGCTGCGTGGAGAGATGTGCCACGGGGACGCATAAATCATTATGCAACCCATTTCCAGGGTGGCCCAACAGAAGCCGTGGGGTGTCCTGGGAGGGGAGGGGAAACCGTGGCTGGACGAGGGAAGGCAGGCAGCAGCACAGCAGCCCTGACAGGCCAGCAGAAAGTGCAGAGAGGAGCTGGCAGCTTGTGAGCGAGCATCACCAACTAAAGTCAGTCAGTCGTTGCTGCC
>NW_007877360.1:0-568 GCF_000696425.1 Galeopterus variegatus
AGACACAAACTACCAAAGTTCACTCAAGAAGAAATAGATAACCATAATAGCTCTGTATGTATACACACACACACACACACACACACACACACATTTTCTTAAATTGAATTTGCAGTTTAAAATGTTCCCACACAGAAATCTCCAGGCCCAAATGGCTCACTGGTGAACTCCAGTAAATATTTAAGGAAAACAAAAGGCCAATTTTACATGAACTCTTGCAGAAAAATCAAGGAAGGAGAAACAGTTTCCAATTAATCCTATAAGATTAGCACATTCTGGTACCAAAATTGGACAAAGACATTAAATAAATGCTACAGGCCTATAACTCATAAACATACACGCAAACATTATTTTAAAATTTTAGAAAGTCTAATACAACAATATGTAAAAAAGATAATACATTACAACCAAGTGGATCTTATCCCAGGAATAGAAGCTTAGTTGAATATTCTAAGATCAGTCCATGTAATTGACCATATTAACAAATCAAAAATGAAAAAGCATATGATCAATCATTTCAATAAATGCAAGAAAGAGAATTTAACAAAATTCAATACACATTTCACAT
>NW_007877361.1:0-568 GCF_000696425.1 Galeopterus variegatus
AGTGGGAAGAGGCAGCAGAGCTCTCTTCTTGGGGCTGTGCGTTCCCTGGAGCAGGCGCGGCATACAGCTGCAACCGCTAGAGGTCCGGTGCAGGCTGTGCATCACGTTCCCCTCTCGGCTGGCATTCGGAGCAGACTCCATGAACATCGCAATCCCTCCCAGCGTCCTCTCCTGCGTCCTCCCTTCTCTGGATTCTTGGATGTGCCATTTTTCACAAATGCTTTCTTAAGAACACACACTGACTTTTTAAAAAAATGTTTTTCTTGACAAGGAGTCGCAGCTGACTCACAGGGAAATGAGAACCTGTAAGGGCTCTCTTGTTCTGATCGGCCCTAAGGTCCTCCCACCTTTAGGTCTTCTCAGAGCATGGAAAGTGAGGGTGGAGTTCACACTGAGTGTGAGGACTGCAGGGTGGGGACTGGTGGAACGTGGGTCTCACCAAAACGGTGCCACTAAGAGCTGAGGAGGTGACTTACATGGAGCAGGCATATTTTCAACCAGAAATACGTGTTCTGACATAATAGGAATAATTAAGGTGGGGTCCTCTTAAATAGTATTTTCCTTTAGC
>NW_007877362.1:0-568 GCF_000696425.1 Galeopterus variegatus
AAAAAAAAAAAAATGCATACTCACTGAAAAAAATCAAACAAAACAGAAATCTAGGGAAAAAAGATTAAAATCCCCTGAGTCATCCCTCACCCCAAATCCACAAGCATTTCCAGAGGAAATCATTATTAACAGATCGGCATGTATCCTCCCTCTCAAATTTTTTCCTATGAATTAAGAGAGGTAGATAATTTTTTTAAAATGTACTCAGTCCCCTATTGATGGACATTTTATTTGTATGTATTTTTACATTACAAAAAAATACATTGCAATGACTATTCCAGCATATATATCCTTGAACTCAGGTAGGAACATTTTTGAAAGATAATTTCTTTGAAATGGAATTGCTGGGTAAAAGGGTATGTGCATTTTAAATGTTCATAGAGACTCAGAAATTCTGTAACGTGGGAGTAGAAAGCAGGGGACTGAGTTATAGTGAGTACACTGGAAATTGACCATAACATGAGGCTTCCTTACGTGTGCTGTAGTCCGAAAGAAAAATATCTGGGTATATGTTTATGAGTATATATCATTCATTCAAACAAGAGGTGCTAATTGTTGCTTTAAGCCA
>NW_007877363.1:0-568 GCF_000696425.1 Galeopterus variegatus
GATGCCACTCCAGTAAAGTACTGTTATGGAGCTTCCATGGTCCACTTATTAAATGTAAGATAATCCAGAGAAATATGAGGGTACATCAAAAAGTTCACAGAAGGACTAGTATTATCTTTTAATTCTGTTTTTCCATGAACTTTTTGAAGTACTTTTCTATGAACTTTTTGAAATAACCTCATGTAGGAATTTATTTAAATTAATTTATTTTTAAAATTGTAGGTTTCTGAAGATACTGAAACTATCCGCTTTTTTTTTCAGGATAATTATAGACATTCAATATAGGCAATAAGAGACTGGTAATATTTTTATTTCTCCTATCTTTAATTCACAGATTAATACTGTGGATCAGGACGTATTTCACAGAAATAGTTCAGGAAAGATTTCATGAGCAAATTGATCAGATATGCAGGCAGTATTTAATATATTTGTACCACAGATAATACATGTGTACTGTGAACCATCATTACAATGATATTTACAGTAGAGTGTTGGAGATAATTTGGAGAAAATCTGGTGTTATTTTTGCAAAAGTATTGTCTATTAAAGGAGAATTTTAAAATTTAGT
>NW_007877364.1:0-568 GCF_000696425.1 Galeopterus variegatus
GGGCATGAAATGTTAATAGAAATGAATTTAGTTTCTTAGTTGTAAATTGCATGTTCTGTCTTCTTAATATTTTTGATAGATAATACACATCTATGTAATAAACTGGTTTTCTCCCCGAAGCCACTGTCATCTGATCTTAGATCAATGTGATCACCTGAATTTGGAGGGGTAGAAAGAAGCAGTGGTCTTCTCTCTCTTCGGTCCAGCCTGTTCTGGGGTCATAAAGGGCTTCTAGTCCATCAAGGATAAACTATTAAAAGGACAACTCTCTCTGACTCAGAAAATCATCAAATTGAATTTTAAATAAAAAGAAATATAGTGATTCAATAGGTTACCAAACAAGCAAGTAGAAGGTTATTAAGGATACAACACTGAAGGAAAATGAATAGGTTTGCATCTCAAACCTGCCAATTAGTAGATGTCTGACCCGGGGAGGCCTTCTCAATCTGTGTGTTTTAGCATCCTCCTTGTGAAATGGGCATGCTAATAGAATCTGTATCATAGGAACTACACATGCAAAAGATTTAGTGAACACTCAACAAAAGTTTTCTTATAAACATTATAATGC
>NW_007877365.1:0-568 GCF_000696425.1 Galeopterus variegatus
CAGATAACATCATGATTCCTGTTGGATAAAATAAAACAAAAAGTTATTTCTGGAAAGTAGATTGAAGATAGAAAGGAGACACAGAGAGAGGAAAGAGGCTTCAAGTGTTTCTGTTAAGAGTGGCACAGAAGAGTGGTTCTCAAAGTGCAGTCCCCAAACAGAAGCAGCAGCACCACCTGGATTCCAAGTTCTGCAGCCTCATCATCAGACTTCTAAATCTAGAATTCTGGGATGAGGCCCACAATTTGTGGTTTAACCTGTCCTCCAGGTGATTTTGTTGCATGCTAAAGGGTGAGAACCAACGGTGTGGGAAATATATAATAATCACGCTATTGTTGAAAATCCACACTTTTCAGTATTGTTAATATACAACTGAAATAGAAAGTTATGTTACAAAATAAATTATAGAGAATAGAGGTAAGAGAGGCAGAACAGAAGCACAGAGAACCTTGTCATCATTCTAAGAAGGACGCTAAAGATCGAGAAGACGGCTTGACACTGCAGTTGGTGGTACATTAACTTTAGCATTATTTTTTTTCCTTTTCCATATTTTTGAGGCATAATACAG
>NW_007877366.1:0-568 GCF_000696425.1 Galeopterus variegatus
TAAGAAACAGCTTTAAGCCAACTGAAAAAGAAAAGAGAAAGTAAGTGCTTTATACATTCAGAAGCCTCTTACAATGTCAGCCTGGCCAGGTTGTTCTCAGGACTGGAAATAATGTTCCAAGTTCCCAGTACAGTGCTTGGCTTGGACGACATGCAATAATGACAAGCTCTTTTCAAACTTGCTAGGTAGTTTCCACTCTAGATAACCCATTCTAAACACCACTTCAGCTAAATAGCTTTGAAAGAAAAATATGAAAAAATTCCACTACCTTTACCAAAAATACAAATTACATATTTTAGCGAAGCACCCATGGAAGACAAATAATTTTTGTACCAGAAAAAAAGAGAGAAAAAAATATATACACACACGCATACGTTTAGCCAGAGAGAAAAAAATATATACACACATGCATACGTTTAGCCAGTTAAAGGAATCAGATGAAACAATTTATGGATATTTTCAACAATTTGAAGAAATGAAAGTTCAAGAGAGAGAATGCTCCCCTCCAGTAGTCTGGAGTTCCAAAACATGAAAAGCTGTCAACAAAATGAGATGGGGAGAAGAAGGG
>NW_007877367.1:0-568 GCF_000696425.1 Galeopterus variegatus
CAACTTTAAAAAAACAAGATGGTCCATTATTCTTCATCCTTACTATAAGGAAAATGCAATCTTAAAAGTTCTAGATGGCTTAGTTTTCAGTGCTCTGCTCTAAATTAGTCATATAATGGGTGTTTTTGCTCCTTTCTCTGTTCTTCAGTGTCACTTATTCAAGATGTGCTGACTGTTCGCTGTATGTTATACCAAACTGGGTGCTAGGGATATAGGAATAAGATTTGATTCCTAATCTCAGTGTGCTCACATTTTGCTGGGGATACAGAACAACAAAGAAAGCACCTTGTGCTTTCTCTGAGTTTTAAAGTCAGAGTGGGAATAAATTACTTAAATAAATTTAGTCCTATGAATAAATCAATAAACTTGAAGTTAGAGTGGTAATAGCACTTGCTGGTTACACTTGTTATTTTCTTTGCCTCCAGTGCCAGGAGAGGGACAAATATTAGTTGTTGATTATGTGAATCTGGCAGGGTGTGCACAAGAGGTTTGTACAGTAGTGACAAGGAATTATGTAAAGTGGAACTATTTTGGATATAATTCTTTTCAGCGGTCTCACAACTCAAGA
>NW_007877368.1:0-568 GCF_000696425.1 Galeopterus variegatus
TTTGCGCTAAGTGGGGACTCTTCTTCCCCGAGGCTGACATCAGCCTCGTCTCCCCTTTGTTGCTCCTCAGATGTGGTTTAAGGAAGGGCAGAGTTTGAACCGAAAGGCCCACATCTGAATCCCGGGTAAAGGCCAGTGAGGAAGGTGGGAGGACCCAGATGAAACGGGCTGATTGCTGGGGGTCTGGAAAGGGCGCGTGTCTGAGGAGGGGCTGGTAAGCGAGGGGAGGGCAGTGAGGCTCGAGGCGCAGGATTAGGCTTCCAGCTCCAAACCAAGCCCGCAGCCCTCAGCCCTGCAGAGCTAAGCGCAGCAGCTGCCTGTTCTGCTGGGTTTGCAGGGCACTGGGTGGCCCTGGGCGCATCCTCCCTGTCCCAGTACCACGCACAGCATCATCTTCCTGGACAACTGGCTCTTTTATCCTTTAATGATTTTTTACTCTCCCCACTGGGGTGTAATCTTAGAGCTACCATTCTTTAAACCACTTAAAGTGCCAGTTTTTAAAGCACTCTCACATGGCATCTGGCTGGGTGAACAGGTTCTGGTCCCCGTTTGGCAGGTAGGGTCAGGG
>NW_007877369.1:0-568 GCF_000696425.1 Galeopterus variegatus
TTTTCCCCCCCAAATCATGGAGGAATGTTGATTTTTATCAAATGTTTTTCTGAACTTATGGCGATGATCAAATGGCTTTTTTTTTTTTTGTCTTTTGTCTTTTTCCATGTCCAGCAACGGATCGCAACCCTCAGTGTTGCCCCCGTACCGGACCGGGGACCGGCAACGGGATTGCAACCCTCGGTGTTGCTCCCGCACCTCGCTCAGCCAGTGAGCGGGAACCGGTCTGTATGTGGGATCCGAACCCTCGGGCGGGAGCGCCGCCGCGCTTCTCAAGCGGCACACTTATCCAGTGCACCACCGGGCCGGCCCTCAAATGGCTTTTTTTAATGTAACCTGTTAATGTGTTGCATTACATTGATTTTTAAATGCCAAACGAATCTTGCATTTCTGGAATAAACCCAGCTTGATCCATAGGAATTATACTTTTTAATGTATCACTGGCTTTATTTTTTAATTTTGGGAGTTTTACAACCATATCCATGGATGATATTCTTGTTTTAAAACATTAGGTTCTTCTGGGGCTGGCTGGTTAGCTCACTTGGTCAGAACATGGTGCTGATAACAC
>NW_007877370.1:0-568 GCF_000696425.1 Galeopterus variegatus
AGTTTTAGCAGATAAGTCAGGCACAAGTTAAAATGCTAAGAATTAACTGTTCTCCCAGAAAAGTTTGATTTTGAAAAGATACAGTAGAGGGATTGAAATTGGATAGGAAAGCATAAAATTACATTAAAATCCTAAAATATATTCTATGAAAGTGATGAATAAATGAAGTATCATTTTGGTGGTATACATGCTCAAATGGTTTATTTTTCATTGAGGCAATATTTTCACAGGTAAGATAAGCTTTATTCTACTGACTATAACTGACTAATGGCAACCACAGAAAATAGCTCTTAGTCTCCAATTTTTCCTCCCGTGCCAGAGAATCAGCCTGCCTAGGGTGATGATATAATTTTCAAGGTATTCAAATTACAAATGAATATTTGCAAGTATAAATTCAGGGGATTGTGCTGAAGCCTAGGAGAGTTCTCTGAGGGTGGTGTGCCCCCTTGGGCTGCATCATATAACTTCCTTATTAAAATGAAATGAAATTGCCTCTTGGTTTTCTTACAGCCATGTCTTCCAGCCCTCATATTTGAGAAAGGCATTCATCTGTCCTATAGAGTCTTCA
>NW_007877371.1:0-568 GCF_000696425.1 Galeopterus variegatus
CCCACCCCCACCACGAACTGGGCTAATTCACAGAACAGAGAGGCACGGGGTGCAGGAGGGGGCCAGGTGGGCTCAAGGGCAGGGGGTACACCCAGGGAAGGCCCTGTGGCCTGATCTCTCCCAGCCAGGCTGAGACCCCCAAGCACAGCCTAGGTTCAGGGAAAAGGTCCCTCTGCAGAGCGGGATGGACCCCACCCCAGAGGCTCACCTGGGCCACAGGAGTCCCAGGGACCTAATAAGACACACAAAAATCAGCAGGCAGGCTGCAGGCCCTGGGCATGCAAGGAGAGGGAAAAGGAAAACTGAGCCTGCCCTTGGCGATCCCGCTGCCCCCGAGCCTGGCCCAGCACCCGGGCGTGCCCGCAGCCCCAACATCGAGAGGATGAGCCTGCCACAGGGAATGGCGGGCACGCGGCCCAGATGTCGGGGGATCCCAGCCCGGCTGCCCACAGCCTCCTTCCCGCCCTGGCTCTGACCCGCCCTGCTCTTCTGTCTGGTCAGGTTTTATTAGCTCCCTCTCCCATGACTTAATTATTTTTTTCTCTTAATTTTGTTAAAATTTAAGTAA
>NW_007877372.1:0-568 GCF_000696425.1 Galeopterus variegatus
TTAAGAAAGTGAAGTGACTTGTGTGTGCTCACATGGCTGTCCTCTGACTCCAGGGGCAATGCCTGCACCTCCTGATCCTACCCTTTCTTAAGAGACCCACCTCTTCCCCTAAGGCCTTGTTGCACAGAGTGTGGCCATCAATGGTCATCTTGGCATCACCTGGGCTCCTTACAAAAGTAGGGTCTCAGGCCTCACCCAGACCCACTGACTCAAGGTCCCCAGCAGCCTGTCTATAGGTTGGATTTCAGCAGGACTGCTCCATGAAGTATCAAGGACAGCAGCTGATACAAACCCCCCATGGCTCCAGTCTCTACAGGATGAAGTTCTGCAAAGGAAGAATTCATTTTGACTCTGTAAGTTTTTGTTCTGAAGTGCCAGAAGCAGCTTGTTACAAGGTTATTTCACCTAGAAGGCAGTTTGCTGTCACAGACCTTGAAAAAATTGTATTTCTCTCACAGACCTTACATTTAATGATTTGGTTTAGCAAACATTTATCATTGTCTATTGTTTGCTAGGGACTGTGTGAGATGCAGATATTAAAGTTTCCCAGAGGAGGTGGCTGTCCATG
>NW_007877373.1:0-568 GCF_000696425.1 Galeopterus variegatus
GGCTCCACCTTTCAATTACCATATTAGGATTTCCCACCCTCTTAACAGTCACAGTGGGGGCCAAGTTTCCAATACATAAAACGTGGGGGATACAATTCAAGCATCAATGAGTTTTGGGGGGAAATAATTCAATCCACTACAATGCGTAAAATGTGGGAAATGTATATGCACAAAGATGTTTATTCACAACATTATGGTTAATGGAGAAAAACTGCAAAAACCCTGAAGAGCCAACAACTGAAGAATTTATGGTGAAGGCAACTTAGAACGTAACAGAAAGTCACTTTAAGTGATGGTTATGAAGACTGTATAACTACAGAAAATGCTCTTATTTACTCAACAATAGTTTTGACTTTATGTATAACCAAGATGCATAAAAATCCTTTTTATTTTTCAAGGAGAAGGTTACCCTGCCATTCTGCCCATTCAATGCAGTGTGTCTCTAGAGGGTCTCCATTTCTGAGTGCTCTCTCATGGTGTCCAGTCCTGTGTCATGATAGACACTGGCTCTGCTTTGAGCAAGTCCAGCAGCTGCTGGAGATGGCATAAGTCAAGGCCAGCAGAATGG
>NW_007877374.1:0-568 GCF_000696425.1 Galeopterus variegatus
AAATTGTCAGAGATTCTACCCAATTATCCAAACACATCAAAGACAGAGAAGTGAGTGAAATAAAATAACAAAAATAAGTTTGCTTGAATATAAAATTCAGAGCTGTGCACCTAGGTATTTTGCAAACAGATGTGTGTAAGTGCACATATCAGGGCCAGGACTAGCTTGAGACATGTTAGCTCCAGGTACAAAATCTAAAGAAGAGCCCAAAAAACTTAGTGATCAAAATAAATGATTTTTTAATGTGATTTTTTAAAAATCAAAACTAAAGCTAAAAATGTAAGATGATCAAAATAAAATTTTAAAAAAGGGCAGGATAAGCATGCACCCAGTCCACATTCAGGCCAGGTCTATGGATGTCAATCCTGCACTTGTCGGGCAATATGATGTGGCATAGCAGAGGAACCAAAAAAAATCATGCGTGATTATTAGAAGCAGGTGCATCAGACAAGATTTTAGAACACTTTCTGTGAGCAGCTTTTGAGCAGGGAGCAGCATGTAATCATACACATATTTTCTGTGCCCCTTTTTTCTTACACCTGAATCTTTTCCTGCACTGTTGTGCTGC
>NW_007877375.1:0-568 GCF_000696425.1 Galeopterus variegatus
TGATTTGGGGAAGAGGGCTGAGGTCCACTGTTCAGCAGGTAAATCTTCATTTACTATCTATATGGCATGATATGATACATAACCTTATATATATCTGGTTTCTACATCCTGTCCAGCTTAATGTTTTCAGAAGGTAAACCAGTCGTGTTCCTGGGGTGCAGAAGGGGCAGTTTCTTGCCTACATGGGGTAAGGCTGCTGGGTGAAAACTCTTCTGTAATCTTCCTATTTTCAGCTCCAACTGAGATCCCTACCTTCAGATGGCTCCAGTTCTTGTCTTTCTGATGTATATATGGTGTCTGTGTGCATATATGTGTGTGTGTATATATATGTGTTTTTTGATGGGTTTATCCTTTTTTTCATCTTTTAGCATCATTTTGGTGTAATTCCAGGAGAGAATGGATGTAAACATGTGTTCACATTTAGCAAGAACCTTATAATACATTTTAATTATGTTATCTTCAAGTTAGAAATAGTATTGTTATAAATTCAGGAATTTCTTCTGTCTCCCTTTCCACTAATGTTTATTTCAGTTTCAGAAATATAGGAGGAAATCCTAAAAGGCAACAA
>NW_007877376.1:0-568 GCF_000696425.1 Galeopterus variegatus
CAACGGATCGCAACCCTCAGTGTGGCCCCCGCACCGGACCGGGACCGGCAACGGGACCGCAGCCCTCGGCGCCGCTCCCGCGCCTCTCTCAGCCAGTGAGTGGGAACCGGTCTGCATGTGGGATCCGAACCCTCGGGCGAGAGCGCCGCTGCGCTTCCCAAGCAGGGCACTATCCAGTGCGCCACCGGGCCGGCCCCGCCCTGACCTTTTTTTAAAAGCAGCGCTCTTCACACTGCAGGTAGAAATAATGGGTTTGTCTCAAGTGAAAGGGTCTCAGAAGTAGGTATAAAAAAAAGATTCAATTTCATTTTTCCCAAGCTCCTTTGCCACATCTCACAAGAATAGAGACAGGAGGAGTTTTCCACAGGTAATTCTGAGTCACCTTTACTTAGACAGCCATTGACATAGTCTTTGCTAGATGAGATGTTGCTAACAATTGGTGTTAATAAAATCTGTGAAACATACCCAGAGGAATGGAAATCATCAAGTCGAAGGTATACCTGTTCGCCAATGTTCATTGCAGCGCTCTTCACAATAGCCAAGAGTTGGAACCAGCCCAAATGTCCAT
>NW_007877377.1:0-568 GCF_000696425.1 Galeopterus variegatus
CATCTGCACCCAGCCCAGCAATGACCAAGCCACCGCTGGAAGCCCCCTGGTCTCCCCTGTGAGAATGACAGGGGTGCCACAGACCTCAATCCCACACCTCCTCCTTCCTCCTTCTTCCATCTCATTTCCTTCCCCTTTCCCCTCTTCCCCTCCCTCCCAACTGCTCTACAACAACATCATAGAATGTAAAAAATAATATTAATAATTTTTTTAAGTGACCATTTTGCTTGCTCTCATATACCAGTTTAAAACAGATGCTTAAATTCCTAAAGTTTAAAGAACAAAGGGAAAAATGTACTTTGTCTTTTCTTTTTGTTTCTTTCATCTCTTAGAAAATGACAGTGCTATTTCATCTTTTAGAAAATGACAGTGCTTCCTAAATTTACCCAGTGGAAATTTCAGACCTAACATGGGTATTCCTGAAGTGGGAGGCTGGCTCCCTTGACCTATCTTCAGTGCACCAAATTCTGGAACTGGCCCTGGGTCTTTTTCACTTAGGATCCCCACTTTGAGTTCCATGGCTGCATGAGAGGCAGGGCTTGGTCTTACTAGGCTGGGTGCAGGTGGA
>NW_007877378.1:0-568 GCF_000696425.1 Galeopterus variegatus
TCAAATCGAGAAACCTTGAGTGACTGCCCTATGGACTCAGAGACGAATTTATATTTTGTTACAGCCATTAAAGTTTGTTTTTCTTGGACCGACCTGGTGGTGCACTGGAGAGTGCGCCGCTTGGGAGTGCGGCGGTGCTCCCACCGAGGGTTCGGATCCCATGTGGTGACCGCTTCCTGCTCACTGGCTGAGCGTGGCGGAGGCACAACACCGAGGGTTGCGATCCCGTACCGGTCAGTAAAATAGACAAAAAGGAAAAAAAAAAAAGTTTGCTTTTCTTGTTTTGTGTTTGGCTTGGTTTGTAGCACCCTTGACTAAAATCTGACTTCAGTCTCTAGGTATTATTTTTCTGTTGGTCGTCATCATATTCTTTCCTGTACACTGTGTTCTCTCAATAATCACAGATGCACACTCACAGCCATCAAAATTATATCAGGAGGTCTCACTGTGCTTAGAATAAAAGAAGAAAAAAAAATTTTTTCCACAAGCCTGACATTGTGACTTATGAGTTCCATGGTGAAACAAAGGCAAATAAGTCATAATAGTCACAGAGTGACACTTATGCCTG
>NW_007877379.1:0-568 GCF_000696425.1 Galeopterus variegatus
ACTTGAGAAATTACTGTCCTCTCATATTACATACAATGATTGTATGATGTCCTACGAAAAACGGCTGACTTTTAAAGTCACTTGCAAAATGGGACTGGGCAGTTAGCTCAGTTGGTTAGAGCACAGTGCTGATAACACCGAGGTCTGGGGTTTGATCCCTGTACCAGCCAGCTGCCAATAAATAAATAAATAAAGTCACCTACAAAAGGACCATGTATTCACATGCGGTAATGAGAAAAATCACCCAGCTTCTTGATTCATCTGCAAATTAACCATCTTCTTAAATGAACAGGAAAAAAAAATGGACACAGATATGTAGAGGAGGATTCTATGAGACCTGTGAGGGCATCAGACATGGTCTCATAAGCCTGTGCTGTCAGCACACCTGATGATGAGAATTACTGGAGGTTGACATTGATAGTGACGTCTGCTTAGCGCTCCTCTGGGTGTAAGGGCACAAAGAGTTTTGCATCCATAATGATAATGGCTAGGTTGGTCTTGGACATCTAGTTTGTATTATTTTTAGCTGCTCATAAATTTTGCGTAAGGAACTAGAGTGAAAAAGACA
>NW_007877380.1:0-568 GCF_000696425.1 Galeopterus variegatus
AAAACATAACGCATGGGGGAGGGGAGGAATGTGCCCAGCCAGTGTCACACTGCCATACCCCGCTGAGCTGGTGGCTTCAACTGGATTTCCAGAGCTCAGCACAGTGCCTGGTACACACTAGATGGTCAATAAATATTTACTGAATGAAAGAGGAAGGTAAGGAGCTGGAGCCCTGACCAGAAGATTTGATCTGAGTAAAGCCGATTCAATGATTTATCTTTTCACTGGTTCCTTTTGCTCAGATTCCAGCTGCCCTAGCCACCTTCAGATGATAACTTGTTAAAACACATGCACACGCACACACACACAAACAGAAACAAAACCAAAAAAACTACAGACATACACACAAACAGATGATGACTTGGCTTTTCATGGAGGTTCTCCTACAAGGAGGGAAGTGCTGGCTCATCAATTCTAGGCCACTTGACAGTATGTTTCTCGCTCCCATTTGATATATCTGCTTTAAATATCTGTTCCAGGGCTGGCCGGTTAGCTCAGTTGATTACAGTGTAGTGTTATAATACCAAGGTCAAGCGCTCAGATCCCCAGACCAGCCAGCTCCCCCCCC
>NW_007877381.1:0-568 GCF_000696425.1 Galeopterus variegatus
GCCAAAGGAATACCTGTACTCCAATATTTATTGCAGCACTATTTACGATAGTCAAAACTTGTAACCAGCCCAAATGTCCATCATCAGATCAGTGGAAAAGGAAACTGTGATATATCTACACAATGGAATACTACTCTGCCATACAGACAAATGAAATACTACCATTTTCAACAACATGGATGAACTTAGAGAAAATTATATTAAGTGAAACAAGTCAGGCACAGAAAAAGAAATACCAAATGTTCTCACTTATTTGTGAGAACTAAAAATAAATAAATAAACACACAAACAAACAAAGGGTGGGTGGGGAAAGAAGACACAACTATCACAACAATTCCTTGAACTTTTTAAGACAAGTGAACAGATATGATGTAGGAGAGGAAGAGAGAGAGAGGGAAAGAAGAATGGGTAAGGGGTCATGAAAATTGGCTATAATGTATATTGAGAAGCTAGAATTAAAAAAAAATCATGTGGCCTTTTGTGTCTAGCTTCTTTCATCTGTGTTGTATACTTCATTCCTTTTTATGGCCAAATCATATTCCATTCTATGGATATACCACATTGTATT
>NW_007877382.1:0-568 GCF_000696425.1 Galeopterus variegatus
TGGCCCTGCCCACCCTATTAATTTCATATCTTATATTTCTTCCCCTTGTATTCCCTGTTTCGCCATTTTGGTTGCCTCTAACAAGCCATGCTCCCTTCCACGTGGAAGCCTGTGCACACACTCCTTCCTCTACCTGAAACACTTGCCTCTACCACAGAAATCCCTTATTGTTGTTGACATAGTTTCCCCTTATCCACCAGACCACTAGTCCTGTTCTTACACCCTTAGATAGCTTTACATGTCTACATTGTACAAATATTTATTTGTGTAATTATTTTATCTCTCTCATAATTCTGAAAGCCCTAAGTAAAAATGGATCTTGGCTGTTTAGCTTATTACTGTAGACCCAGCATCTAATGTGGTGCTTGATACACATAATAGAAGCTCAGTAAATACTTCTTAAATGAATGCATGGCTCCATTTTTTGGGAAAGGGATAAACGGTCTGGCATTTTCTGAAACTGGAAGCCAATCAACACCACGCTAGACATACCAGCCTTAGTAAAAGAAAATCAGGCTATAAATTAATATCTATTAAGACCTGTGAAGAAGTATATCATATGTGATGG
>NW_007877383.1:0-568 GCF_000696425.1 Galeopterus variegatus
TGCCTGTGCATGCATATGTCACTAGCAAATAATATTCAGGAAGTTAACCCACTATGCCACAACAGACCAGCAGACATGCAGAGATGGGCAAGTGCCTGGAAGAAAGGGCTTTCTACAGTCTGAGTAGGTAATATCTCTGAAAAATCAAAGAGTAGATTTCAAACACAGAAATTATCTCCCAGAGTCTGTTAAGTGTACTCGTAGTATAATTTTTTTTAAATCCTCCCAGAAACAGTAAAACATACCCATACACTCTTTAAATATTTCAAAAGACCATCAGAAAATATTTTGACCCCCAATTATTTTTTGATGTGGCTACATTAGCCATACTAAATACTTTTAATAATCATTTTATATGAAATAAACATTTGGGATATTAAGGTTTTGCTGCCTTTGACCATATGCACTGCTTCTTTTCCTGCCAAAGTAATTGTGGTCGTGTAACTTCAACCTCTGTTTGGGTGAGATATTTATCTTTCCTTGCTTTAATCTGTCGTAATTACTTTCGTTTCTTTTCCATCATCACTCAGAAAGAACCTAATTGCTTTCTTTGAGATGCCAGCCCTAC
>NW_007877384.1:0-568 GCF_000696425.1 Galeopterus variegatus
GCTATAAAATAGATAACACTAGGGGGCTACATATCCTAAATCTAAACAAAGTTTTAAAAAGTTATTTTTTTTTCAATTTCTGTTAAGAAAAAAGAGGTTTTGTTTGTTTGTTTCCAAATATTATTTCTCAGCTGAAAGTCCATTTTCCAAAAAATACTATATTAAAAGTTTTTCTACCACTCTTGTGGAAAAGTAATTATACGAGCCCCTTTTCAAGAAAGGAAAATTTGCAATTTGAGAACTTAAGCTTTCCTTTTAAAAAAAATTGAAATATGAACTAAAACTGACAAGGGAGCTTCTGTTTGTCTTTATTTTTTGACTAGACTTATTAAAAAGGGAGCAAATGTGGACTTCTGGGTAGCCTGAGTAAAATTATATCAGCCTAGATCCGAATCTGTCCACCCATCATCCAACAAGCATAACAATATAACCACATATACAGAAAGTAGATAACATTACAAACTTCAAATTACCTATTAAATTTCTATTAATAGAAAAGGAAACAACGAACGTAGCAGTTATACCTCAAATTCCTGACCTAAACCTTTTCAGAGAATAAAAGAATTCA
>NW_007877385.1:0-568 GCF_000696425.1 Galeopterus variegatus
AAGATATATAGTGAACATTCTCTTCTCTACTTCTGTACCCCACCTCCCAGTTGCCCTCCTGTGAGGCAACACATTTACAAGTTTCTTGTGTCTTTTTAGAGACATTTTATGAATGCATTACTATATTAGTCAGGGTTCTCCAGAGAAACAGAACCGGTAGGAGATATATACATATATATGTATATATATATGAACTTATTATGGGAATTGGCTTACACAATTATGGAGGCCAAGAAGTCTCATAATATGTCATCTGCAAGAGGGAGAACCAGGAAAGCTGGTGGTGTAATTCAGTCTAAGTCCAAAGGCCTAGGAACCAGGGGAGCCGATATTGTAACTCTCAGTCAGAGGCCAAAGGCCTGAGAAACTGGGGGTGGGTGGGGTGCTGGCGCATAAATTGTGGGGTCTGAAGGCCCAAGAACTGGAGTACCAATGTCTGAAGGCAGAAGAAAATGGAGCATCCAGCTGCAGAAGAGAGAGCGAATTTGCCCTTCCTCTGCCTTTTCGTTCTATTGAGGCCCTCACTGGGTTGGATGCTGCCCACTCATATTGGTGAGGACAGGTCTTC
>NW_007877386.1:0-568 GCF_000696425.1 Galeopterus variegatus
ATTACCCTACTGTATTCAGTGTTTCTTGTCTGTTGCCCTCCAGACTGTGAACGCCCTGTACGTCTCTGTCATTCCAGAACCTTTCACAGATTTGGATCTGGCCACTTGCCAAAAAAAAAAAGAAAGAAAAAAAAATTAAATTCCAGGTCTCAGCATCGAGCTTGGCACAGAGTAGGCGCACAACAAGTACTGTTGAATGCATGAATAAAGAAGAGCTTAAGACAAGCACGTGAGCTCCCAAATGACAAGTTCCCCACCGTCCTTCCAGCCCTAACACGTGGTGCGTGCCCAGCACAGGGCAAGAACTGTTTAAAGGGGACATTGTAAACTGGTGGCCCACAGAAGTGTTGAATTTTTTTAAAAATTGTGCTAAATAACCACATAACAAAATTTACCATCTTAGCCATTTGTAAGTGTACAGTTCAGTAACGCTAAGCATATTCGCGTCATTGTGCAACAGAGCTCCAGAACCTTTTCATCTAGCAAAACTAAAACTCCATACCATTGAACTGTTCCCCATTTCCCTTCCACCACCCACTGGCAACTCCCCTTCTACTTTCTGTTTCTT
>NW_007877387.1:0-568 GCF_000696425.1 Galeopterus variegatus
ATAATAATAAAGACAGGTGATGCAAGAAAACTTCCTGGCAACCTTAGGTATTAAAATGAATCAGGAACCTAACCTTGAAATGCTGTCACCTCTGAGTGGTCATTGTTTTGTAGCCAAACACTCTTGTCATCCATTCCTGTCCCCCCAATCGAGACAGATTCATGGTATTCTGGAAAGCATGGAATTCTGGAAGCTTTGGAACAAGGCCGACTTCGATTCTAATCTTGAAGCTGATCAGTACTATTTGTGTCGCCCTGAGCAAAATCCCCAAAGACTTTCAGATTCCACGACTATGCAGCAAGGATAATAATGTCTACGATTAAGCCGTAAATGCTAAATACGTGGAAGCTGGTACGTTGATTATAATAACATCATCATCATCATCATTAATGGCATCATTACTAATTATAAGACACACTTTGGAATAAAAGAAAAGGAAGGTTACAATTGAAGTTTAAGGAAATGGAACAGAAGATAGAATGCATTCTGCAAGTTTAGACTTACTCTGGGTCATCCTGATCTCTTGGCAATAAATCTCAGGAAGAAAGGAAAGAGAACCTCACAAAGA
>NW_007877388.1:0-568 GCF_000696425.1 Galeopterus variegatus
ACATACTCACAGCCAATGGATCTTTTACAAAGGCACTAAGAACACACACTGGGGAAAAGACCGCCTCTTCAATAAATGGTGCTGGGAAAATTGGACCTCCTCCATATGCAGATGAATGAAACTGGACCTGTACCTCTCACCATATACCAAAATCAACTCAAAATGGATTAAAGACTTAAATATAAGACCTGAAACCATAAAAGTACTAAAAGAAAACATAGGAGAAACACTTCAGGAAGTAGGACTGGGTAAAGACTTTATGGATAAGAGCCCCAAAGCACAAGCAACAAAAGAAAAAATAAACAACTGGGATTATATCAAACTAAAAAGCTTCTGCACAGCAAAGGAAACAATCAACAGAGCAAAAAGACCCCCTACAGAATGGGAGAAATTATTTGAAGAATATATAAGGAATTCAAGTAACTATACAGTAAAAAAAATAATAATCCAACTAAAAAATTTGCAAAGGAGATGAATAGACATTTCTCAAAGGAAGACATACAAACAGCCAACAGGTACATGAAAAAATGCTCAACATCACTAATCATCAGGGAAATGCAAATGAAAA
>NW_007877389.1:0-568 GCF_000696425.1 Galeopterus variegatus
CACTTTCGAGTGTTCTAAAAATATTACCCTTTAAAAATACTGACTTTAATAGAAGTAATATTCTGCATTTATATAGTAGCTTTCCATAGAAGATCAAAGGAATGGTATTAGAAGTACCTGGTTTTCCTTTTATATTATAACTTCTTAGGAGAATTTTCTTTTATTGAATTCTTTTAATTCAAATTCCCTATCACACAACCTAATGAATTCATAGACACTTTTGCAGTAGTTTTGACTTGTTCTCAGTCAGGTGTGTCCTTGATCAGGAGTGTCCATCCATCTTATATTTCCTAGTTGACAATCCTTTATATTCTTGAAGGCCTAGTTCAATGCAGTCTCCCCCCAAAAGACACCTTTTATCCTGATTCCCCATGAGTGTACATTTTATTCTTTTACTTCTACCTGTATTTTGTATTGACATATTCTTTGTTACATTTAGCTTATTATTTACATAATGTCTTATTTTGCATGGCTGCTAGCTGAGCATATTGTATTGCACAGAGTAAACCCTCAATAAATATGTTAAGTAGAATGACAGCTTTCATAGAGAAAAGTTGTAATGATCTAG
>NW_007877390.1:0-568 GCF_000696425.1 Galeopterus variegatus
GGAATGGCTGGGTTCTGTTGAATAAGGATGCTCCATGAGGTAGGTCAGCAGATTAGCCTGGTTCATGATCACAGTCCCCCCGAATTAGATGGAACCCAAAGGAATCCAGCTATGGTCCACCAAGCATTTTAATCAAAATAGCAAGCTTTGCTCTTCAACCACACTGTCCTCGGGTGGAGACTGTTATGTTCAGTAGCAGGAAATGTACCATTGCCCTGTATTGCCCTGTCAGGAAAAGGGGAACCAGCAAGGCAAAAACTGGGAAGGTTGCTAGATTCAAGGTGAAGGACAGTAGGAAGAAATGCCACCATGCCTCCAGAACTCGGGAACCTTCTATGTGCTGTCACTTGGAAAGAATCTTGACAGTTGTTTTAATTTTGTAATAGTTTTCCAATGCATTAGAAATGCTGTGTAACTCAAGGCCCCACTTGCCTATAGAATTTAAAATGTATTGATCCACAACTCCCTTCACATTTAAGTTTAAGGGTGATAGAAGGAAGGAGCTGGGGCCGGCCCTGTGGCGCACTGCTACAGTGCGCCACTTGGGAGTGCGGCAGCGCTCCCGCCG
>NW_007877391.1:0-568 GCF_000696425.1 Galeopterus variegatus
AACACCAAGTCAAGGGTTAAGATCCCCTTACCGGTCATCTTTAAAAAAAAAAAAAATTACAATATTTCGATAGACTCAGGAAAAAACACCTATTTGATTAAAGCAGCTTTCTTAACCTGTTTAAAGTTCTCTATCAAAAACCTATAGCAGACATCATACTTAATGAAAAAAATATAGAGATTTCCCATTAATATGGAAACCAGAGAAAAATAGTTCCCAATACTACTTGAAAGGGTGCACGGACCCAAGCTGATAAGACAACAGGACCCGAGCTGACAGTTCGCCAGAGAAGTTCCACTTTATTCAAGGACTGCGCGTATATTTATAGGGAGCTGCGTTCTGGGTTTTGATAGGGGGTGGACGGGGTGGTAGCTGATTGGACGGGGCTGGGCAGGAGGTGAGCCTTGACCTGTGACTGGTTGAGGTCTGGCACCAGTGGGCTTCTACTGCGGAGAAGAACCCGGAAGGGAGCCATATTGCTAGGGAATGCTTTCCCCCTCCCCCTTTGCTTGAGTGCCCATGGTATCCTTACATTGCTTGAGTGCCCACGGTATCCTTACATTCCTCC
>NW_007877392.1:0-568 GCF_000696425.1 Galeopterus variegatus
CACAGCCTCCGTACAGCTGGCCCAGGGAGAGGGGCGCTGCATGGAGAGCTCAGTCACAGTCATCAGAGGTGGGGGTCCATGTGAGACACAGAAAGCAGAGTAAGCAGAAAGCAGGGCTGCTCCAGCATGCCTGGAGGAACACCAGCATCTGTGAAAAGACCCTGCAGGCTTCAGGAATCCCTACTGTGGCCTGGACCCTGGGAAACCCAGACTCAGGAATCACTCATGAGAGAAGAACCGCTTACAGTAGGCTCTGTCACTGCCACAGACCAAGGGGGACATTCCTCCTCGGGGACCCTGATGACTGTTTCAGCTGCAGTCCCCAGTGCTGGGTCTGGAGGCTACACCCACCCCTCCCCTCCCCCTGCCCAACCTGCTGCGTTTCTCTTATTTCTTTTTAAGTCTTTTACTAACCCTTAAATATACATATATATAACTATATAACTATATATATATATATAGTTATATAGTTATATATAGTTATAGTTATATATAGTTATAGTTATATATATATATATAGTTATATATATGTAGTCCTCCTTTTCACTGGGGGCGGGGGGGTATAATA
>NW_007877393.1:0-568 GCF_000696425.1 Galeopterus variegatus
CATTTAGTTCATAAAATGCAGAAGGGACTCAGACCCAAGGGTGCCCCCCAAGAAACCCAGCAAAAGGCTTCTTTCTCCCCACGTTGCAAAGAAACCAGGGGCGCAGAGGGGACCGCATCCTTCCATCCATCCTGGAGCTCCCGGGCTCATGTCACCTACGACTGCATGGCCCATGGCTTCTTGCATCTGTTTAACTATGAATTTAAAAGAAGAAAATGGGACTGGCAGCTTAGCTCACTTGGGAGAGCCTGGTGCAAATAACCCCAAGGTCAAGGGTTCAGATCCCCAGACCGGCCAGCTGCCAAAAATGAATAAATTAAGGAAATAATTGTAAAACCACGTTGACATGCTCCCGCACGTCCTTTTCCTGTCTTCGCGTGTGTGTGTGTTTATGGGGCACACGCACCTGCACGGAGCGCGTTTTTAGAAAGCAGCGAAAAACCAAGTGGGGCCACTTCTCTCATTTATTTCATGCGCTCATTTCTGGGAACTGACATTGTGCACACGGTTTGTCATTTTTCAAAGTCCCCTCCTCTGTGTCACACATGATTTTGCCTCTCCCATCTAG
>NW_007877394.1:0-568 GCF_000696425.1 Galeopterus variegatus
TGTATCTTGCATATTCAGATATTTTAAAGTTTACTGTAGATACTATAGACCACATATAGCAAATTATATTACAAATACCTGTATACTAATTCATGAGCCAGATAACGACTTTCAGCCTCATTCTTAAGTTTCCTAATTTTAGAGAAATTACTATTGCCTTCTTGGAAAAAAAATGTGGTGCATCTCTTTTCGTTTAATCCCTATTTTAACCATTTCAGGCAATGTTAATATTTTACACTCTTATTTTCTTTCATGAAATTATAAGCTTTAGGGCCGGCCCGGTGGCGCACTGGATAAGTGCGCTGCTTGGGAAGCGCAGCGGTGCTCCCACCCGAGGGTTCGGATCCCACATACAGACCGGTTCCCGCTCACTGGCTGAGCGAGGCACGGGAGAAACACCGAGGGTTGCAATCCCGTTACCGGTCCCCGGTCCGGTGCGGGGGCAACACTGAGGGTTGCGATCCATTCCTGGACACGGAAAAAAAGACAAAAAAAAGACGAAAAAAAAAATTATAAGCTTTCAGTCTATTTTCAGTTTTTGATATAGTCAGTCTTTCTTGTATGTAAT
>NW_007877395.1:0-568 GCF_000696425.1 Galeopterus variegatus
ATAGTCAAACTGGCAAAGCTCAAAGACAAAGAGAGAATCTTAAAAGAAGCAAGAGAAAAGTGTCAAGTCAGCTGTAAAGGAGCCCCTATCAGACTAACAGCAAAAATTGCAACAGAAACTCTACAGACCAGAAGAAAATGAGATGATATATTCAAAACACTAAATGAAAAAAACTGCCAGCCAAGAATACTATACCCAGCAAGGCTGCCCTTCAGAAACAAAGAAAAATAGCATGTTTTCCAGACAGACAAAAACCGTGAGAGTTCACCACCACATTTCCAGCCCTACAAGAAATCCTCAAGGAAGTCCTGCATCTAAAATCCAAAAAATGATAATTACCACTATGAATACATAAGAAAGAAGAAAACCCACTGGCAGAACAAAAATGCAAATGAGCAAGAAAACAAAACTAAAAAAACATAATGACTATGTAATAATGCTCCTGCATTAGTTCTGATTTTCGTAATTTCGGTCTTCTATCTTTTTTTCTTGGTCAACCTAGATAAAGGTTTGCAAATTTTGTTGATCTTTTAAAAGAATTAACTTTGGTATTGTTGATTTTCTCTAC
>NW_007877395.1:5873-6337 GCF_000696425.1 Galeopterus variegatus
GAACCCTCGGCGGGAGCGCCGCCACACTCCCAAGTGGGGCACTGTAGCAGTGCGCCACCGGACCGGCCCCTGAACTAATTTCAATAGAACATGTTATTATGGAAGGAGAAAAGTTATATCCTAACAGTAGGAAGTGAGTTCAGGGTTAAATGGTGTCTGTTTGCTAAGTGTCTGTTTCATCTTTTTACTCCTTTAAAAAGCTCCTCAACTCCAAGGCACTCACCCTATTTCTACTTTCAAGAATAAACTCTGACATCTCTCCTGTGACTAGAGCAAGTCATCATTTCTCTTTCTAGAATTCGGGTACAGAAAACTACAACTGTCAATTTTAGTACAGAATCTTAGGACAAAACTAAAAAAAAGTAATGAATTGTTTCTTGAAACTATTTGATTTAGGGAAATTTAATTCACCAATAATATTCATGATTAATTATTCTGGATTTGGTTTACCCAAATCTCAAAAA
>NW_007877396.1:0-568 GCF_000696425.1 Galeopterus variegatus
GTTTACATCCTAGATGCCGTATCTATTTGAATCTCTGTGATGTGCCTAATTATATTTGCTCTGTTTTCTTCCATTTGCTAGTTTATCCTGGTTTCACCAGGTTTTGGTTCTTCGGGCTATTGTATCTGGATTTCCTCAAGTGTCTGCTGCTGTGTGATGATTTTTTTATCTTTGGGTGTTTAACTCCCTGGTCTGTTTATTGACACCTGCCTCCTGTCATTGTGGAGGAGGGGCAGGGCCTGTGGCTGATGGGTTGGCAGAGCTTGTTTTCTGGGTGTGGGATCCACCTATCCATTCCAAGGTCACAACTCCCCGGCCTTGTGACCTTGGAGCACTCACTAAACACTTGGGCCTCAGGCAAAAGCCACTGGTACTTTGATACAACAGGAAAAAGGGGGGAAACCCTTCACCTAGTTAAGACTCTCAATTAATCCCCCTGGCAAATCCCCAAGACCCCCACGTCTACCCTACCCCCTGGTCTGGGATCTTTGACTCTGGCCTCCCATATTCCCTTCTTAGCCCCCTGCTCCTGTGTCTGTTCTCACTTTGTTTCTCTGAAAGGCTGATT
>NW_007877397.1:0-568 GCF_000696425.1 Galeopterus variegatus
AAAAAACAAACAAACAAAAATGTTAAAATGTAAGATTCACTGTTAGGAAAGCATGCTCTGGAGAGAAAGTCAAAGGTGTGGCTGGGGAACTAGCAACTTTTCCTAGTGCTGAAGAGATTAGGCTTGTGACTCACAATACCCCTCAACCATCTTAGCAGAAGTCAGTATTAGAGATGGGATTATCCAGGAAATACTTGTGAAAGACTCTCTTGTCTAATGATGTGAATAATCATAACATACATGAGAGACTCAAAGAATGATATACTATCAGAAACACCTTGACAGCTGGAACTAAAATACACAAAGGCAGAACAAAATGGAAAAATATACTGTCAGACTCCCAAACTTCTATAAACATAAAACAGGCTGTTAAAACTTCTCGGCTACAAATATGTGCCACCCTTCAAGAAAAAGTAAGGATTACTCCAAGAGCAAAACCTTTGGCCCAGAAACCACAGCCTTGGGTCTAGGATCCACAGCCATGGCACAGAGATCTGAGCCTCAGTCCCTGGGCATGGAACATTGAGTAACATGGTACTATTCCAAGGCCTTGAAACCTCGTCAATTT
>NW_007877398.1:0-568 GCF_000696425.1 Galeopterus variegatus
TTTAAATTAATAACTACTCAATTACTAATTCTACTTTTTTAATCTCTTGACAATCGATAAGTTGCTTTTTTTTTTTTTTCTGAAAATTAGACCTTAGAGTTATAGATTTTTCATACATTGACTTGTGGAATTATTTTAAATACTGATGCTATTAGGATTTTATAAGTGAAGCATGTGTAAATTTATTATTTATTTATTTATTTATATTGGTTATGCATATTCATGGTGTACAAAGCTGACCTTTACCACTTGTGTCCTGGACGTGATGGTCAGATCAATATTATCCGGATGCCTCTTACCAAAAATTGCAATTATTCATCATGTCCCCCACCCAATTTAATCCCTGACCTCCCTTTCCCCTGTCCCCCACTCCGCAACGCTATGTATGTTTTCTCCCTCTGCAAGTCCAATGTACCACTGTGGTCTTTTTTGGTCTTTTTTCCCCCTTCCTTATTTCTCTCTTACTTCCCACTTAAGAGTGAGGACATATGGTATTTTTACCTCTGTCCTTGTTTATTTCACTTAACATAATTTTCTCCAGGCTCATCCATGTTGCTGTAAATGGTAG
>NW_007877399.1:0-568 GCF_000696425.1 Galeopterus variegatus
GTGTATGTATATATGTGTGTATATATACATGTACACACATACGTATACACTTTCCTAAGAAAGCTGTCTGAGCTCCTTGTAGGTGGGTTCTGTATTTTACGAATTTCTGTTTTAAGAATCTGTCATATAGGAAGTGCTTCATAAAATGTTTAATTTAGGAGAACTTTTCTATCTCCTGATTCCTGAATTGAATGGATTACTGAGATGGCTGCCTCTCATGTACCCATGGTAACGATACTCCTGGGGACATGGGCACCCAGGAACTCTTGAACGCACTCATCAAACAGCCTGGCTTTGGGACCTGATATATGGAAGGAAACCCAATCCCATGAGTGCCACTGGCTTCTTGTGCTATTGACTGGTTTGATTTCTAACACACTGCATTTATCAGCTGCAGGCCACACTCTGACCACCTTCATTTGCACTTTGAGTCCCCTTTTATTTTAAAAAAAAGCTAATATAGTAACCAAATCAGGACATCTAGGAGTAAATGTAAATATCTGGAGAGTTTAACATCTTGAGAAGCAAATCATTACAGGCATTTTTTTTTTTTTTTTTTTTTTTTTTT
>NW_007877400.1:0-568 GCF_000696425.1 Galeopterus variegatus
GTAGGCAGATTGAAAGTTGTTTCTCATGCGCTATTTGTTGCCATGGCTTCAGATCAGTTCTCTCCTTATCTTGGACCTGGCTTCCACACCTACTTTCCCTTCCGCTCTTGTCATTCAGTACCCCTACTCCACAGTGCAGGATCTGCTGTACGCTTTCCACATCACCCTTTTTCGCAGCGTGATGGATCTTTCCCAGATGTCTGAGTCGGATCTAGGAGCTCAGCTGAAATCCGATTCTCTTTCTCAAACAAACCGCACCACAATGCGTCCGCAGTCGCCTCCTGCAACTTGGTGGAGGTGCCGGAGACTGAAGCTTTTTGACTTTTGAGTTCAGAAGGAAGAGTCACTCTCGGGCACCGCCGCCAGGTTGCAGGAGGCAATTGCGGACTCCGTTTCGATGATAAAGTGAACCGGCTTTAGGCTGAGGTAGGAGATTCGACTCAGACATCTGGGAAAGATCCATCACGCTCCCAAAAAGGGTGATGTGGAACGAGTATGGTAGAAGATAACAGCTTCAGACGCCCGTCCCCTCACCGGCGAGTCGGCTCTTACCCACTTCTGAAGCCGA
>NW_007877401.1:0-568 GCF_000696425.1 Galeopterus variegatus
GACAAGTCCCTCCACGTGGGCAGTCTGTGCTGACCATCAGCTGAGCCCTTCCCCATTCCAGATTTTCCCAGTCGGCACCGAGAGGGAGGGGCTTCATGTCACGTCTGACTGTGCAGCAGCTGAGATAAGGGTGTTCTGTTCTGAGCTTCAGGCCAGGGCAATCTTGATATTCCCCCAGCTTTGGGCTCAGGTCAGGGAGCCCTGTATACCCTAAGCACAGAACCTGGCAGCCTCTCTTGGGCAGCAGGCATCCATCCCTTCCCTAGCAGGGATAAACCTGTGCAGGTGGAGAAGAGTTGTTGGAAGGGGGATCACTTTCTCTCAGCTCTTTATATCAGATGGGGGGCTCCTAGCAGGCTGATTCAGTTTTCAGGAGCAGATATTTTCTTCAAGGCACTAGTCCTAACACAGCTCTGAAAGGGATAGAAACATAAGCAAACACTGAAATGAAAATTAGAAGACCTGCTTACACTGATACCAGTATGATTCTAGAATTTCATGGACAGAATTACTGCTTTGTATCAGAGTGTCAGAGAAACAGAGGAAGCATTTATCACATGGTCACTAT
>NW_007877402.1:0-568 GCF_000696425.1 Galeopterus variegatus
TACAGTACATATTCTATTATGTTGCAGCTTTCGATGAATACTATCTTGATGTTGAACATTATTCTAGTGATTTTCATTCATGATGAGTATAGCAATAGTTCTTTCATCCCTATTTCTGTATAGCAAATACACCAAATTTATGTGTACATCCTTTATATTTTTGATAGATATTAGGGTGCTTCCAGATGTGGCCTGTACAAACATGCATTTCCTTGCACACATGTTCATCTTCTGTTATTTTTTTCCTACTGTTACCTGTTTTGATTTGCTTTGGTTTAAAACAGGGTCATATTTTAACACCACCTTCAGCTTTATAAACTGGCAGTATTTCCTCTCCTCTGTGTTGTGTCTTCTCTTGAGATTCATGAAGATGGAGCTCAAGCCAATGGAGACTAATCTGAAAATGGTCAGAAAGTGATGGGGTCACTGGCCAGTGGCACTTCCTGATTGCTTGGGGGCTGGAAGAGATGGCTCTGAGCTGGGTTCCAACACCCACCTGCCTTTGCACTACTGCTGCAGGTTCCCCTCCAAGCCCAGTTTGTATAAATTCTACTCATCTATTTTCCAG
>NW_007877403.1:0-568 GCF_000696425.1 Galeopterus variegatus
TTAGATCTATATTTAAGAACTTAGAAAGCTGCCCATAAAACATGAGAACGAAAAAAGCAGGCCACAAAACTTTAAGTGTACTTTAATTCTATTTATGTGAAATTTTGTGTGTGTGCTCAAACATAAGAAGTCTGCAGAGGTGTTCACCAAAATGTTAACATGGGTTACCTCTGGCTGCTGATGTCAGATGACATTTTCCCACTTTCTCCTTCGTACTTTTCTCGATTGCCTTAATATATTTCTATAATGAGAATATTTTGTTTTTGTAGAAGCTATTTTAATTTTAAAAAACAAAACAAAAACTTATTTGTAATTATTGGGAGTGGGATCATTTATTTACTAAAATAAGATTATTCTTTTGCTTAGATAGGAAGCCAAAATACTTTTGAGAGCGAGATTGCCTAGTTGAGCAGTATCTCTATAAGTAGTTTTTATTTCTTGCTGAGATGCTACCTGATAACTTCCTGCCACCAAGCATGCTACGTAACCTATAGCTTCCCCCTATAAAGAAACTATCTTTCTTTAACATTATTGTGGCACATACTCAGTCCTAAGACACTGGCTCTTC
>NW_007877404.1:0-568 GCF_000696425.1 Galeopterus variegatus
AGAGGTACAGGTCTAGTCTTATTCTCCTACAGATGGATGTCCAGTTTTTCCAGCACCACTAGTGAAGAGCCTGTCCTTTCCCCAGTGTATGCTCCCGTTGCCCATGTCAAATATCGGTTGGCAGTAAGTATGCAGGTTGATTTCTGGGTTCTCTATTCTGTTACATTTGTCCAAGTGTCTGTTTTTATGCCAGTATCATGCTGTTTGGGACACTATAGCTTTATAGTATAATTTGAAGTCAGCTAGTTTTATGCCTCCAGCTTTATTTTTTATTTTTTTGCTCACGATTGCTTTGGCTATTCAGGGTCTTTTGTTATTCCATATGAATGTTAGAATTGTTTTTTTCTACTTCTGTGAAAAATGTCTTTGATATTTTGATGGGAATTTCACTGAATCTGTAGATCACTTTGGGTAGTATGGACATTTTCACAATGTTAATTCCTGCAATCCCAGAGCATGGAATGTCTTTCTGTCTCTTTCTGTCATCTTTAATTTCTTTCAGCAGTGATTTGTAGTTCTCATTATAGAGATTTTCACCTCCTTGGTTAAATTGATTCCTAGGTATTTT
>NW_007877405.1:0-568 GCF_000696425.1 Galeopterus variegatus
GACATCTTCACCTCTGTGATACCTCTTCCATTGTGACATCCCCACAATCGTGACATCACCATCCCTGTGAAATCTCCACCTTTGTGACGTCACCATAATTCCAATGACATCACAATTGTACCGTCACCACTTTTGTGACTTCACTGCCATTATGGTTTTTCCCCATTTTTACCTCAGCGTGATTCAGAATCACCAAAATTCTGATTTCACTGTGCTGTCCTCACCACAGTTGTGACGTCGACACCTCTGTGAATTCACCACCATTTTCTCATCACCACAATTGTGACCTCACTGCCATGGTTGCATCACCACCAGTGTGAAATCATCATCTTGCTGACATCACAACCATTTTGACATCATGGCCTTTTGTTAGGTCTTCTGAGTTGTCACATGATTGAGATGGTGACCTCCCCAAAATAGTGACATCACTCCCATGCTGAAATCATCAGCCATCTGCCATCACCACACTGATGACGTCACATCCATCATCCATTGGGACATCACGTGCTGTGTGTCCTCACTGACATTGTAACAACACCACATTTTTGACATCAACACCATTGTCACA
>NW_007877406.1:0-568 GCF_000696425.1 Galeopterus variegatus
TTTAATGTGAATAAACACTACTTAAAATGATTAATATTCCATTGTTACTACATATATAGTTCAACACCTGGAATATGGTAGGCATTTAGGTAATTGTATACATATAGGTTTTGAGGTGCCACTCTGTGCCTAATTTCAATACAGGTATAATAAAAGTAATTAGATACATTGGTGCAGAGATTTGTAGACAGAAGAATGATTCCTTTTTCATGGTGTGGTTGAATAAGAACTGCTATTTTATTATTATTTACTTGAATATATAACATAATATTTATTAAATTTTTCATGAAATCTCATCATGTTAACGGTTGTGCTGGAAACCTAAAAGGTTATTTCATTGCCTATGCAATAAAGTCTCAGTGCTTGAGTATCAAATGATATGCTCTTCATTCTTTGGCTATTACAATTAATTTAGCCATAAGTCTCTATTTTATTTACTCATTCTTTATTTTCTTTGGTCTTTCCCCTCTTTTGTTCTCTTTTTCTATTTCTTTTATTCTTTCCTTTCTTTTTTCTTGCTTTCTTTTAAATTTAAATATATCTGAAGTTATTATAAATTATATAAAAA
>NW_007877407.1:0-568 GCF_000696425.1 Galeopterus variegatus
CAGCTGGCATCAGAGCAAGCAAGAGAGAAGGCAAGAGAAAATACCAGCAAGACCAAAGTCATAGTCTTCTGTGACCGAATCATTGAAGTGAATGCCATCATCTTTCCCTATTCTGTTCTTTAGTAGCAAGTCAGTAGGTTTATCCCACACTCAAGAGGAGGAGATGATACACGGGCAAGAGTTCTACATGATGGGATCTCTCAGAGCCACAGCACAGCTGGCAACGTGTACCCTATGAGAGCTAAAGCAAAATTAGCTGCAAGCACAAGGTGTGTAAAAACTTGCTGTTAGTGAAGTAGAAGGTATACACATGGAAAAAATATATCGCAAATGAGGTTTTTGGGAAATATGGAAGATACAGATATGGCAATAACAAGGATAATGGAAAAGAATGGTTGTTGCTGGAGACTACCGATGCCTTAAAGAGAGATGATAGAGGGTTGGAAACAATTAACTATCAATTAAAAGCTAAGTATGAGAGGCATTGGACCTTCTTGGCAGCATCTCAATCTTATCTCATGCGACTAGAGGGCAAAGAAAACTGAGGACCAGGCCTAAAACTTACTCA
>NW_007877408.1:0-568 GCF_000696425.1 Galeopterus variegatus
CAGGCCTCCCTGCCCTCAATGGGAGGGGAGCACTCAAAGGCATATTCACTAGAAAGTGGTAGTCATTACCTTCAAGTTTGTGTACCACACCTTGTATAAGTGCTGGAGCAGTATTATCAGGTATGGAATGTGTTGCCTTTAAAACTTAAAATAGTTCTTCCAAGAACTATGCTTTCTCACTTTTGGTAGGATCCAGAAAATTCAAAAATGTTTCCTTTATTTGGAGAGGGTACTCTGAAATATCTCTGATTAATTCACTCTTAAAAATGTCATTGAAGTGGAAGTTTCCTAAATCTCTTCTGTCCTCTATGTCTCACTAAGGCCTCCAGCCTGCTAGCCACCTTATGTTTACATTGTATGATTAATGTGATGCTATCAATGGAATGGACAGGTGTGATGTTCTGCATCATATTCAAGTAGATCTCTTTAAATTATATTACAACAGACATTGCTGAATTCACATAGCCACAGAAAAAATTATAAAACCCTTTTATTTATCTCATGGGAATGTGAATTGTTTCTGGTTTTACCTTAAAATTAGAATGGAAAATAATATATTTGCAAATCA
>NW_007877409.1:0-568 GCF_000696425.1 Galeopterus variegatus
AAAAAAAAAAAGAATAAGGGAAATGATGGCAAGACAATGTGTTCAGACCCCTTCAGAACTTGAGATACTCTCTATCAGCACTCAGACTTTAGGGTTTCTCTGTAAATATGAAATGCCTACATATGAGACTATTTGTTCCATGGCAAAGACAAAGTTACATCTGCACCTAGGAAAAGGTAGAAACTCAGATGTAATGGAAAAATACATCATCTTTTTACCCAGGCATTGTAGATTATCAGGCATAAAGGAGAATAAAAACCAATAATTTTTTGTGATATGTGTACATAATTAACTTATATTAAAACTATTACATCATTTAATACACAAGTAGTAAAATTTCTAATAGAAAATATTTCCCTCTTAATTGAAGTGATTTTTAAAAAAATAGTGTGTTAAACATAATAGATATAAGTAATTTTATAGTTCATTGTCTTTCTTTCCTTTTCTTTCAGTATATTTATCTGGTTCTTTATCTATTTATTATTATTTTTAATTGACATGTATTAATTGTACATATTTATGGGGCACACAGTTGTATTTCAATACATGAATACAATGTGTGACAAAT
>NW_007877410.1:0-568 GCF_000696425.1 Galeopterus variegatus
GAACTTCAGGTTTCAAGATATCTTTTTCTTTTTCCCCAGCTGCTTCCCCCATTTGCTCACCGTAGGCACTTGCGTTTGCCATCCGGGTCTGATTGTTTCTGCTGCATCCCATGATAGAAGGCAATGTGGCCATTTTACCCATATTCTATGAGGAAACTGAGGCACTGGGAAGAGAACATCCACTGGATGCAGGGAGCTGGCCTGAGTGGGGCACCTGAGGCCGAGGGTGTCCTGAGGACCGGGGCATCTTTCCAGCTTTCTCACATTCCAGGCCAAGCCATCAGGATTTGTCCCACCTCACGGACAGATAATGTACCTCTCGGGGGGCAAAACCCAGTATAGTCAGCCACCCCAAGGCTCTTCCCAGCAGCCACATCCAGGCACAGAAAGGACAAGGACACAATTTAAGCTAAATCCAGGAGAGCAGTCACCTCTGGCAAAATGTTCTGCTTGGCATTTCTGCTGCTTTTCCCACTCTCAGGCCACTCTCTGTCCCTGATCACACCGTGGGGCCCTGGAGCCCAGTCCTGTCTCCCAGGGTGCATGGGACTGGCCATAGCCAGATGCT
>NW_007877411.1:0-568 GCF_000696425.1 Galeopterus variegatus
CAACACACAAAAATCAGTAGCATTTCTATACACTACCAGTGAACATGCAGAAAAATAAATCAAGAAAGCTAGGCAATTTACAGTAGACACCAAGAAAATAAAATACTTAGGAATAAAGCAGACCAAGGATGTGAGAAATCTCTATGAAGAGAGCTACAAACCACTGTTGAGAGAAACTAAAGAGGACACAAGAAGATGGAAAGATATCCTATTCTCCTGGATTGGAAGAATTAACATTGTGAAAATGTCCATATTACCCAAAGTGATTTACAGATTCAATGCAATACCCATCAAAATTCCAACAACAGTTTTCTCTGAGATGGAAAAAGCTATCCAGATATTTATATGGAACAACAACAACAAAAAAAGACCATGCATAGCCAAAGCAATACTGAGCAAAAAATAAATAAATAAATAAAGCTGGAAGCATAACACTACCTGACTTTGAACTATATTACAAAACTGCAATAACCAAAACAGCATGGCATAAATATAGACTCATGGATGAATGGAATAGAATAGAGAACCCAGAAATCAATCCAGATGGCTGTATCCTTTGTCTTTTACA
>NW_007877412.1:0-568 GCF_000696425.1 Galeopterus variegatus
CTGTTTTTTATTATAATTTCTTCTAATAACTGTATTTGTTATAACCAATTAGATGGATTTTTAAATAAAAGAACATTTTTTTATGAAATATATCAGGATTTCCACTTTACACCAAAGTTTTTCTGTGGCATGTTTCTGAGAGAATGAACAAGCAACTGTATACACCTTGTAATGATAACCAGTATATGACACGAAAATAAAATGGCTGTTACATAGCTCATGCTGTAATGGTTTCTAAATTTGGTTCTGGGTTCAATAGCAGAAGTGAGTCTTATTTTAAATTACTTTATCAAAAAGAAAAAAAAAAGACATATGTTATATATAATGATTTGAATACTATAAAGTCCATAGGTGATATCAACTGAAATCCAATGTGTTTGAATCCTTCCTAGAGTAAGAATAATTAATGGCCTGGATGGATGAACACAATACAACACTGCTGAACGATTTCATTCTCATGGGAATCACAGACCGTCCTGAGCTGCAGGCTCCCTTCTTTGGGCTGTTCCTCATCATCTATGTAACTGCAATGGTGGGCAACTTGGGCATGATCATCCTCACTAAGATC
>NW_007877413.1:0-568 GCF_000696425.1 Galeopterus variegatus
ATTTATTGAAGAGAGTGTCATTTCCCTAATATAAGTCCTTGGCTCCTTTGTCAAAAATCAGTTGGCTGTAAGTTTGTGGATTTACTTCTGAATTATCTGTTCTGTTCCATTAGTCTATATGTCTGTTTTTGTGCCCAGTACCATGCTGTATTGATTATTATAGCTTTGTAGTATATTTTGAAGCCAGGGAGTGTGATGTCCCTTGTTTTGTTCTTTTTGCTCAGGATTGCTTTGGCTATTGAGAGTCTCTTCTTGTTCCATATAAATTTTTGAGTTGTTTTTTGCTATTACTGTGAAGTATGTCATTGGTAATTTGATGGGGATTGCATTGGATCTGTAGATTGTTTTGGGTACTATGGTCATTTTGACAATATTGCTTCGTCTAATCCATGAACATGGGATGTCTTCCCTTTTTTGTGTGTATTCTTTAATTTTTTGAATGGGTGTTTTGTAGTTTTCCTTGCAGATATCTTTCACCTCCTTTGTTACATTTATTCCTAAGAATTTGTTGCTATTGTAAATGGGATAGCTTTCTTGATTTCTTTTTCTGCAAGTTCATTGTTGGTGT
>NW_007877414.1:0-568 GCF_000696425.1 Galeopterus variegatus
TGTGCCTTCCCCAGACTCATTCCTGCTCCTTCTCCCACCTAATCTTCTCAAATACACTCCCTATTTAGTGCTGGGAGTCGATGGAAAAATAGGTCACTGACAATTAACAAATTATTGCGTGAACTAACTAACCTCTTCTGGCAGCAAATCAGTTTGATAGCACACTCAAACTGGTGATGTGAGAATTTAATAAAGGGGCTACGATATGCTATGGGACTATGAACCTTCATCCAGGGTTAGGGTAAGCTTCCAAGGGATAATGCAGTTTGGGGGGGATTGCAAATGGCAGGGGTCTTTGCCATCTCTAGGCCTGAAGGGGCCAAGAGTAGGAATGGTACAGGAAACCGCTGAGGGTATTATATACATACAGAGGGCTTCTGGAAAGGAGCTGGAGCCTGCAGTAGAAGGATGTCGATGGTATAAGGAGGGAAGTAGCAGGGGGAACCTCAACCTCTCTGCTCTCATTTTCCCAACTCTTGCCAGTGCCTCTCATTAGCTAAACTCAATTGAAAGCCAGATGGCAAATGGAGCCCCATTACGGATCAATCCATAAAGGTCAGCCTGCCAG
>NW_007877415.1:0-568 GCF_000696425.1 Galeopterus variegatus
GGCTGAATATACATTTCCCCCCAAACCTGTTCTACATTTAAGTTTTTAATCAAATGACATTTTAAGTGCCAAGAAGGACTGGCTATTTACAGAAACACGTCATTTCTTTTTAAGTTGAGTGGATTCCAGGCTGTCCCAGTATCCTCACTTTATTTTTCACGATCATTCATCAGCACTAATCACAATCCATTTTGGTCACTGTCTTACCTCCCATGTGATTCTGCCTGCGGAGGTCTGAGTAGGTGCAGGTGACTAGAGTAGTTGAGAGCTTGCCTAGAGCTGCTGGCATCACGTGGCAGTGCTTTGAGGCTTTAAGGTTGGAAGCTCCTTGAAAGCAAAACCTGCCCCTTTTTATGTCTCCCTCTGAGTCTAGCACAAAGCAGTTACCCCAGACTTTCAAAATACGGTCTCCTGAATGGCATGGAACCACCGGAGGGGCTGCTAGCAGTGAAGAAGAGATGAGTCCCTAGTGTGGTATAATGACCAGCAAGCTATTTAAACTTTCTGGACGTCAGTATCCTTATTTGAAAAATGGAAATCACAATGCCTGTTATTGAGAATAAAGATG
>NW_007877416.1:0-568 GCF_000696425.1 Galeopterus variegatus
GTTTCCTGCCTGTTTGGAGATGTATTCCTCTGTCAGTCTCTAATGTCTTAACCACACATAAGGAATACAGTTTGCATACTCACTGAAGCTATTCTTCTCTGAAAAGATTGATTTTCCTCTGAAGAGTAAACCGGTCGTTGTTGTTTAAACAGCTCATTTTGGATTAGCTGCTCTGCTTCTGGTATACTTCTTGAAGCAAATTTCTCCCAGGTTCCTTTCTTGGGCCTAAAGGCTTTTGAACAGTGGCCATAAGTGTCACAGTCACTCTGCCTCTTTTGGGTGACACACAGCCACCCTCATTTCTAGGACACTTCACAGTCAACAACAACTGCTCATCAGAAGTAGTTTTAATTGCTGAATGGGCTTTGTTCCATTTCAGGTGGGCTGTATTACTCCTTTAGTCTGATTCGTTTACAGATGGTGGTGTAGAAAAAAGACATGGCAATTTTTACCATGAAAAACTCTGTTCTTGAAAGAAGTTATGAAAAACAGATATTTCCCAACCAAATAACAGTAATTTATTTTTTTTTTTTCCCTTTATTTTATTTTATTTTTTTTTTTTTTGTCT
>NW_007877417.1:0-568 GCF_000696425.1 Galeopterus variegatus
TGTCCAGATTCTTCCAGACCAAGCTCAGGATTCCCATTTTGATTTTTAAAATTAATAATATTTATGGGTTTGTTTTTCCGTTTATAAAAGTAATACATACCCATTTTATATGATATAAAATATATAAAGGAGCAAATTAAAATCTCTCATAATCTCATCATTATTACTTTGATGTTTTAAAAGCCACCCGTATATGAATTATCCAACCATCAATTCACCCATCCATCCATCCACCTGCTCCTGCATATCCTTTTTAAAAAATGAATTTAAGACAGCTTACTTTGTATTATAAAAATGAATAACATCTAATAAATAACATTAAATATTTGGTTTTTAGTATCTGTGGTGATTTTTACTTTGAAAATGATTTTAAATGTTCAGGGAAACTTACCAGAAGGTGAATTTAGTACATGTCTGTGTATGTAATGTACACAACAGGCAAATAAATCTTTCTCTTTTGTTGCTTGGTTTTAGATTCTGTTTTGCCTGTGCTTTTCTTCCTCCATTAAAAGAAAACTTGATTATGTAATATGTATAATTGGGGGGTTGAAAGTGAACTCAGAGACCA
>NW_007877418.1:0-568 GCF_000696425.1 Galeopterus variegatus
CTCTAAATTGAGGTTTCCATAAACAATTCCAGGCCTACTTTTATCTGCAGCATTTAAAAAATTCTCTAGAATTGAATTCCTGATCAACATATTATATGTTTCACACTTGTCATTATCAGAAGTTAGTAGAATCATTTTCTTTTTCAGGTGCCCACAATGCCACATACATATATGTTTTTGATAACATCCATCTGCCTGTATGGCAACCCTTGCTTTAAGGGTTTAGTCTCTGGCTCTTCTATTTATTATTTATGTGTAATTATCTTCTCTTGAGTTTGTCCCAATTGGAAAAGTCTAATTTTACAGCGGATTTTGGAGTAGTTTAAATATAATAATTTGTAAAGCTTATTTTACTTTGCATGTGTAAATAAGACCATAGCTCTCTTTCTGTCTCTCACTCACACACACACATACTCTCTCTTGATATTATCTATATATACATATATATGTGTGTTTTTTCTGTATAAACTTTCTAAATAAATATCATGAAATTGAAAGTTGACCAAGATTTTAAATAGATGGCTGGTAGATATCATTTGAAGTGGAACAATAAAGTTCAAAGACATTC
>NW_007877419.1:0-568 GCF_000696425.1 Galeopterus variegatus
GTTTCTGAGGCCTTCATTTTGGGGTGTTGTTTTCTGGGTCACCAGAGAGGGTGACCCCTCTGGGCCTCAGTTTCCTTATCTATCAAGTGAAGATCACCATACCTCCCCAGTGGGCGTCTGTGAGAGTTAAATGAGATGGTAAGGAGACCAGCACACTGGCTCACATATGCGGGATAAGCAAATACATCTATTTCAGCCCATCATTTATCTAACTCACTCTACAGGCATTTAGACAGCATCTTTGCAAAATCATGGCACTGTTCTCAGCATGGATTCTCAGATTTGAGCCCCTGCCCCTGACTGTCATTCTTCCTTTAGCCATTGTTAGCTCCCCCACTGCAATGTGACCTGGGCAGTTCTAGGTAGGTTACAGTTCAGTTTCCAAGCCGTTCCTGAGAGGGTGCAGAGAGAACATTCTGCCTTCTCTGCTCGGCACTCTCTTCTGTCTTCCTGGAACTGCCCTTTCCCTGACTCCACCCGTGTGGTTCATATGGGAAATACCTAAGATGTGCAGCTCTCCAAACCAGAACATTTAGCGTCATTCCTGTAAATCTCTGGAAATGGAATT
>NW_007877420.1:0-568 GCF_000696425.1 Galeopterus variegatus
CAAATCCCCTGACAAAGACTCACTGACCTCTGGTGATTCTTTCCTCCCATTGCCTGTGGCCTCTCCCTCCTCTGCAGACACTGGGGAAGCTTGTGAGCAGATTTGCTGGCCTGTGAAAAGGGGTGGTGCATGCTGAAGTGATTTTTTTTTTTTGTCAACAATCATCACAGTGCCCTTCACCCCTTCAGGCTCCAAGCTGCTTCTTGCAAAAAGCTGCTATGGCTTTGCTGTCTTTAGGTAGCTTCTCTGCAAGTGGCTGGGCCTTGGTCTCATCAGGGTAATCCCTCCTTCCACTTACCATGACTTTCCATGACTTCACGAACTGGTAGATCAATCCTCCTCTTCCCCCAAGTTCCAGTGATTACAGGATAGCAGATTTTGTGTTTTCATAGTTATAAGTTGAACTGTTGTGGGGGGAGGAGAGATGCCAGGATGGTCTACTCTGCCATCTTGGTGACATCCGTGTCCCCGTCTCTTTTTTAAACTGTAATATTGAGGTATGATAGATATACTTCACATATCATAAAATTCACCCACTTAAAGTGTGCAAGTTAGTGTATTCACAGAG
>NW_007877421.1:0-568 GCF_000696425.1 Galeopterus variegatus
TTATTGTTAACCAGGGTCCCATCAATTCCTCTTGCTGGTGGTGCCTGCCTCACCCAATGGGCCTCAGAGACACTGATTGATCACCTGGAGAAATGAGCATATCTGGGCTGCCTTCTGTTGACAGGCTTGGATAGGTCAGACCTGGGTCACTTTCTTTTATCAGGTGAAGAAATATAAGATCCTCTGCTGCTGAGCTCTTCCTCTAGTACTAGAGCTCCAAAACAATTCATCTTCCTTCTAGCACTTTTCAAGGCTGTCCTTTGGTTGTCTCTTGCATTATTTCCAGGATTTACAGTTGTACTTAGTGGAGAGGAGAAGGGAGGCACGAGTCTGTCATTTTGTCTAGACCATATTCTTCAATTATTTTTATATTCTTCACATCTTTCTAAATTATTTCTGATATGGGATGATTTTCTTAAACAGGAGATACCTGGCCCAGACCCAATAATTTGGTAAAGTTTGGATTAGTCTTCATATATATCATTTGTGACTGTTTACTATGGAAGTAGAGTTGTCATCTATATTTTAAGGTAAAAGGGTAGGAGAAAAAGAGCCTGGGTCAGAGTAA
>NW_007877422.1:0-568 GCF_000696425.1 Galeopterus variegatus
CATTGTAGCAGCTAGCTTAAATATTTACCTGAGAAGTAGGAAGATGAATATTCAGGATTTCTTACACAGAGTGCCTCAATAGTGCCTCCGTTCAAAGTGTATGTATTTTTTAATATAAGGGACTTTTCTTTCTCCTGCCTCCAGCCCCCAGCCTTTATAATCTGACTTTTGACATTTTATGGTTTGAGCTTTTATACAGGCAACATAGCATAATGTAGTGGTTAACAGTACTGCCTTTGGAGCCAGATTACCTGAATTCGAATCTTGGCTCTACGATTTAATAGTCCTTCAGTTATAGGTAAATTGCTTAACCACTTTGTGCATACTCATTAAATAATACCTACTTCATGGCATTGTTTGGAGAATACAGTAGGTTTAGAACTCTTAGACCAGTGCTAGGCACCTAGAAAGTGCTCAGTTACTGTTAGCTGTTACCTGATTTTTTAGGATAAGTCAGTTCAAATCCTTTTGAGAAGTAGGTGGGGATATATAAAAATATATCTAAGTTGGGCCGGCCCGGTGGCGCACTCGGTAGAGTGCGGCACTTGGGAGCACAGCGGCGCTCCCG
>NW_007877423.1:0-568 GCF_000696425.1 Galeopterus variegatus
ATTTTTTCCCCCAAGTTCGCAAGCTAAAACTGGACAACTCGATAAAAAACTTCACATAAATGACCATAACAGATCATGTATGGACTGATGCTGTGTGGGTCATTTGGAGAGTTCAGCAGAGCCCCTGAAGATGTCATCAAAAACATTCAAACTGGGAACCAGAAATATCCATTAGATTATAGCTGCCACGTTCATTGAACCATCTAAAGATTCTTCAAACTAAAATCTAAAAGTCTTCTTGACTAGCTGCCCTCCAGACTCAAAAACTAAGATGATAATTTGCTCTGACATTTAACTTATGTTTTCCTAAAATGATACCTTGAAGTCTCTTCAAGCAATGCAATCTGAAATATGATCTTGAAGTCTCTTCAAGCAGTGCAATCTGAAATATGAAATTTAACCTCAGTAGTATTCCAAAATAGAAGAGATCTTGATAGCTTAACTGTACTCTTATTGATAAAAAATGTTTTTTCTATATTAATAAATCAAGAACAGTTGCCCCCAATGTTTTTAAAAAGTAAGAAATAAATACAAGTCCTTCATTATGTAGGTGCTACCTCCTCTGCTG
>NW_007877424.1:0-568 GCF_000696425.1 Galeopterus variegatus
TTGGTTGAGTGCCTACTAGCCTGCTATGTGTTATAATTTTTTAATTCATATTGCCTAATTTTGATATTTTTAACAATAATGTAAAAGAACAAACATAAGCTCGGAGAAGGTTCGGTAACATGTCCATATGACTCATCCGGGAAATAACACAGGAAGAAATAAAAGTCAAGTGTGACCAAGTCTGAGATCCTCCATCATTCCATCTCACCATGATGGTTTATGGCAACAAAGGAAATTTCTCTCTCCATGGAATTTGGTTATTTGATGTTCATTTTTGCTTCTTTTCTTCAAAGTAAATGATGAATAAAGTTGTCTGATGGAGAATTGTACTACTGGAAATAAAATCTTTTCCCTTGTTTTCTAAGATTTCTCATTGCCCTAAAAGCCAAATTGCCCAACCAGTAAATTTTTATCATAAATGTGTCTCCTATTTTGAGATTTAAGGCTCAATCTATCTGAATTCTGTATGACAACATTGCTGGACCCATGTTACATATTTGGGTTTCAGATACGCTGCTGGCAACTTGCCTAAAGACAAATATACAGGGAAGGAAGTCTCACATGAAGG
>NW_007877425.1:0-568 GCF_000696425.1 Galeopterus variegatus
TGTCAAAACTGTCCTATGTGTCAAATTCTCCTAGCTCATGCTTGACCTCTCCTACCAGACTCATATCAATCTTCTGATCCATCAACCATACACATTTCTCTCTCTTTCCCACACCTGGCCTCCAGACACTCGTCCTCAGCCCAACTCCTCCCCTTCTCCCCCTTCATCAAGTAACAACCCCACCTCAGCTCTGGCTTTTTATAACCCTTCCATGAAGTGGCTGGGATGGAAGGAATTCTCTGAGTCCATGTACAGGGAGCAGGTCTGGATGGCAGCTCAGGTACATGCTCAAAATAATAGGTGGGCTATGGGAGCCATTGCTGTTCCTTGCATGGACCCAAAATTAGAACTACCAGGCTGGCCACAAGGATCAAGATCTCTGGGATAACATGATCACACACCTACTTCATGGCCTCCAAAAGGCTACTCACAAGTCAGCCAATTATGACAAGCTTAGAGAAATCACACAGAGATCCACTGAAAATCCTGATGAGTTCCTAACTTGCTTCTCTGAGGCTTTACATAAATACACACGTATAGACCCAAACTCCCCTGCAGGCATGGCCCT
>NW_007877426.1:0-568 GCF_000696425.1 Galeopterus variegatus
GCCTTCTAGGAAGATCTGGGAGAAGGGCTCAGACAGACAGCAACAACCCCAAAGACCCTCAGGGGAGAACAAGACTGTGACCTGAGGGACAGCAGGGTGGTCAGTGTAGGGGAATAACAGAGAAGAGGATTGTGATGGCTTACAAATTTGGAGATTGTTAAGGTCCAGATTAAGGAATGTGAACTTTATTCCAAGTGCAATCAGAAGTCAGTATAAAACTTCAGTTAGGGGAGAGGAATGATCTGATTTACATTTTTAAATGGCCAATCTGGCTTCTGCGAATGTAATGGAATGTAGGAAGGGGTTTTAAAGAATAAAGTGGAAATACCAACTAGAAGATGACTGCAATAGTCCTGAGATGGATGACGGTTGCTTGGATTCGGGTCATAGTGAAAAAGGGAAAAATCATGCACTAAACATTTTGGAAATAGACTTGAAAGAATTTGATGATGGTTTGAATTTGAGAAAGAGTAAAGAAAAAGGTGAAATTATAATTGCTCTTCGGATTTGGTTTGTGAAACAGAGAATGCGGGTTTCATTGGCTGAGTTGGAAATCACTGCTGGACGC
>NW_007877427.1:0-568 GCF_000696425.1 Galeopterus variegatus
CTTCGCAAATGTCCTGCAGAAAAGCAAAGCACAATATGTGAGGACAACTTTGCCTTATCCTCGGGGGTTGTGGGGGTGGTACAAAAGGTCACTTTTTCATTGAACACCAATTTTCAGGGCCAACAGTAACCCATGTTGGATACCTGGCTTTGTTTTATTTCAAATACATGATTGCAGGCCATATTCCTCTGCACTGGGGCTTCAGTACACATAGGTAAGTTGATCTTTTTCTAAACCACAAAAATCCTACTCTTCTTTCAGATGCCCAAATTGAAAATTCAGCCAAGATGAGAGGTTCACCTTACCAATCCACTCTCTGTTCTCCTTTTTACTGATGTTGAGTTTTTGTTGTTGTTGTTTGTTTTTGTTGGGGTTTTTTTGTTTGTTTTTGGGGGGGGCTAGGGGGATTCTGGCTAGAGAGCCAGCTGTTGTTGTTTGCTAGCTATGAGCGACACTGAACACACAATATTTCGGGATAGGTGCGTCATCCAGACACCTAGCATGAAAAATATGGGCTGGAACGTGTGGTTCATAGGACTCCCAGTCACTCTCAAAGGGGCAATTGTCA
>NW_007877428.1:0-568 GCF_000696425.1 Galeopterus variegatus
GAAAATAATAATATCAGTAGTCAAGTGAATTCATCACCAAATTAAAAAAAACGCAATTTTGTTTTTGATTATTTAGTATATCTCCTAAAATTTGTTCTTATTAGTATTTAACTATATGTGTTTAATTTAATAATTAAATTGTTCTCATTAGTATTTAATTAGTGAAGGTGTTCTTATTAGTGTTTAAGTATTTAAGACTCACGGAAGGTGAAGAACATGCTGCCATTTCTTTTACCCATATGCTCTTTTCCTACACAGGGAATAAGTAGAAGACCACAGGAATTAAAATTGAACTGTAACTTCCTGTTCTAAATGCTATACACAAATCGTAACTGGTGAACCATAGAAAATTGTTTCAACTAGTCTGAAAACTAAGGATTTACTTCATACAGATCCTTGTGGTCTTTTAACCCTATTTATTATATCTAATGTTTAGTGTTCTTTTTAGTATAGGAACACAATACATGGTAAATATATACATATTTTAAGATAACAATCATATGATAGGGGTTAGGCAGAAGTAAATAAAAGAGGAAAATGTCAGGAAGCACTCCCCTAGGAAGGAAAA
>NW_007877429.1:0-568 GCF_000696425.1 Galeopterus variegatus
TGCTGATTACTGCTTCAATTTCATCACTTGTTATTGGTCTGTTCAGTTTTTCTATTTTTTCTTGGTCCAGTCTTAGTAATTTGTATGTGTCCAGAAATTTATCCATTTCTTCCAGGCTATCAAATTTTCTGGCATATGGTTGTTTGTAATAGTCTGTAATGATTCTTTGTATTTATGTTGTACCAGTTGTCTCCTCTTTCACTTCTGATTTTTGTTATTTGGGTCTTCTCAAAAAATCTTTGTAAAAATAAGTACCACTGTAGTAAGTAACTTTATAATATTATAGTTGAATTTGATAAAACTTTGACATTCTGAGAGCTCAGGTTAGGAAATAGCAGTTGTTCTGATTAATGGGCATGATGGCATGTGTATACACCCCATGTCCTGCAACTATATTTCTACTATTATTAGATAAAGAAACAGTGACTTAAGGCTAGCATGAAATTCTTCTGATTTCTTATGATAGGATAATTTTTTTTTTCTAACTGAAGTCTAACCTGTCAGGAAACAAAGATATGTATCTTATTTCAATATTTATGAGGATATTAAAATTTCTGTGATAGAATAG
>NW_007877430.1:0-568 GCF_000696425.1 Galeopterus variegatus
AGTTTCTTGGCATTCCTGATCATAGCAATTCTTTTGGGATAATTGAATGTTATCTTTCCAATGCTTTTTCTTAGCCTATGGAATGATCATTTATCTCCATGATTGTCTACTTCATCTTTTTGTAAATTAAACTCAGCACATTGTTTTCCTTAACCCAAAGGTCAGACTTCCAATGTGATCATTTCACTAGAATTATCAGCCAATGACATCTCTATTTTCCACAATTATTGATTTCTCTAGTTTCCTTTTCTCTAAATACATCTCAAATCTAATAACTTTTAATGTAGTATTTCTTTTAATACGAGAATTGCATTTTCATGATTTTAAGGTATATTTGAAAGACTTACCTGATTCTCTATTTGTCTGCTAATGTCTTATTTCACAAATGAAATGCTTTGAGGGCTCATAAAATAAGAAATATTTGTAAAATGTACTCTCATAATATATTACAAGTGGTTATAAATTTCTTAAAGATTTTTAGGACTGAAGGGGACTCCGAGGTTATTTCTGCACATATTCAAATATCTAGGTATGAAACAGTGCCTTTGCTTAGTAGGTTTAAAAAAAA
>NW_007877431.1:0-568 GCF_000696425.1 Galeopterus variegatus
TTCTCTTCTGCCATAACATCAAAGCGCCATACATTGCTTCAGGCAATAATCTCAATATCCCGATCTTCAGGTGGGTTCAGCTTATTTTGAAATTAAAGTATGAGAAAAACTGTGCTTTGAATTTTTTTTATCATACCTTTGATACATGTTATTGTAAAGATAACTATTAGCCTTTTCTTGATTATAAAAGTAACATGTGTTTACTGAGTAAAATTTGGGGCACAAAAAAGCATTAAAACTATCACCATTGTTTATGTATTTCATATGGGATACTTAGTGAGCTGCGAACACCTAAACTTTATGGGCAATATTTATCAAATGGGTTAAAGGCAGTCAGAAAGGCAAAATGGCAAATTACTGTATGAGGCTTGGCACTATGGAGGCACAGCAAGCAGAGGGTGGGGGTGGCGGTGGTGGTGGTATAAAGGTAAATAAAAATAACCAGGCCTGTTACTTTGACCTCACAATTTAGTAGAGTTAGAAACATGCAAAAAGTACAATATAACGTGAAAGATGTGCTTTAGAAGTTTTCAGGAGAATACTATGTATTCCATTCAGAGGAAGTAGT
>NW_007877432.1:0-568 GCF_000696425.1 Galeopterus variegatus
TTGTTCTGAAAATTCTCTGCGCTGTGCTCATTTATCCCTCCTTCCCCCCAACCCCTTGCAATCACGGATCTTTTTACTGTCTCCATAGTTCTGTCTCTTCCAGAATGTCATACAGTTGGAGTCATACAGTGTGCAGTCTTGTCAGATTGGCTTCTTTCACTTAGTAATCAGTGTTTATGTTTCCTTCGTGTCTTTTATGGCTTGGTAGCTCATTTATTTTTAGTGCTTCCATTGTCTGGATGTATCACAGTTTATTTATCCATTTACCTGATGAAGGATGTCTTGGTTGCTTCCAAATTTTGGTGATTATGAATAAAGCTGCTGTAATCATCTGCAAGCAGGTTTTCGAGTGGACATACGTACATTTTCGACTCCTTTGGGTAAATACAAAGAGGTGTGATTGCTGGATCAGATGGGAAGATGACGTTTGGTTTCGTGAGAAACTGGCAGACTGCTTTCCAAAGTGACCACGCCATTTTGCGTCCCCACCAGCGGTGAAGGACGGTTCCTGGTGCTGCATCCTCGCCAGCACTTGATGTGGTCAGTGCTCTGGATTTTGACTCTTCCA
>NW_007877433.1:0-568 GCF_000696425.1 Galeopterus variegatus
AAAAAAAAAGATTTCAGAGGTAAAGTGCCATTCTTGTCATATTCTATCAATATGACTTATCACTAATGATTTTAACCTTGATCATCTGGTTGAGGTAGTGTTTGTCACCTTTCTTCACTATAAAGTTAGTCTCTCCCGCACCCCTTTTTCTTAATGTACACTTTGGAAGGAAGTCAGCACATACTGAAGAAGTGGGGGAGTTATGCTTTACTTCTTTGTGAGTGGAATATCCACATGAATTATTTAAAATCCTTTTGCCTGGGAGATTTGTCCATTCTCCATTTATTTATTTAATCATTTATATATGTGTGTGTGTGTGTGTGTGTATGTGTGTGTGTGTGTATGTATATATATATATACATACACAGACTCATGCATATTTCTTTTATACTTTGGGTTATAATTTAATACTACTTTATTTTGTTTAACAAATTGTTCTAGCTTTGGTCATTGAGAGCTCTTTCAATTATCTCCTGTGTCTCTTTGATATACCCCCATTGTTATGGGTTTCTTTTTTTTTTTTCCTTTTTTGTCTTTTTTTGTGTCCGGCAACGGATCGCAACCCTCA
>NW_007877434.1:0-568 GCF_000696425.1 Galeopterus variegatus
ACATTTGATACCCCGAGAGATAACCTGACATCCAGGGCAGGCAGTGGGGCTAGCGTCTGCCCCAGGAGATATGAAAAATGCACAGAAGGAACTGCGAAAATGAGGACAGGCGGCTAGTAGAAGCTGAGCTCTGACCCAATTAAGGGGGGCACAGAAGGTGGCGCCACCTACTGGAAGCCGAGAGCTGTGCAAAGCCCCAGGGAGCGCCCTTCAGGCGACGGAGCCCTGAATGTACAAGCTCGTTTTCAAAGTTTGTAAGATAGGACGGAACGGCCCCCCTGCCTGTGCAGCAGCCAAGCCAAGTGGCGTTTCCTTTCTTGTTGAAGGTATGATTCTACTCCCACTATTCCAGCTCCCAGGAAAAACTATGCATAAGCCAACAAAAAATGATGTACAGGCCAAGGAAACTTGCACATATATACTAACAAAGGTCCCCTATTTATCAATCACAAATGCGCTAACAGATTATAGAAAGAATAACTGTATAATTTATCTTTCTTCTTAAAATTTTTTTTAAAGTTACAACTATTTGGAGAGTACCAACAACTATTTGGAAAGTTCCACTAAA
>NW_007877435.1:0-568 GCF_000696425.1 Galeopterus variegatus
AGACAGATCTTTGTGTAGAGAAAGATCCACATGATTAAGTAATATTTTAAGAAATGTGTGTCTCTCAGTCTCTCAGCTTTATTTTTCTGTATGTGGTGTCTTAGTTCAGGCTGCTGTAACAAAAATACTGTTGACCAGGTGGTGTGAACAACAAAAATTTATTTCCCCTAGTTCTGGAGGCTGGGAAGTCTGAGATCAGGATGTCAGCACGGTTGGGCTCTTGTGAGGGCCCTCCTCCTGGTTTGCAGATGGCTGTATTCTTGCTGTATTTGCACATGGCAGAGACCAGAGAGATAGGAAGCAAGCTCGTTTGTGTCTCTTCCTATAAGGGCACTAATCCCATCATGAGGGCTCTAACTTCATGACCTACTTCCCTTCTCCAAGTCCCAGGTCCAAATACCATCACGCCGACACACTGAAAATTAGGGTTTCAACATATGAATCGTGGGGGGACACACATTCAGTTCATAATATGTAGTTTTTCATTTTTAGGTTATTTCCAAGTAATTTCAAAAATACTGTTCTTCCACATCACTGGGTTTACATCCTACTAAGTAGTTTCAGTAAG
>NW_007877436.1:0-568 GCF_000696425.1 Galeopterus variegatus
TGTCACTGGGACTGTGTGCAGTGTGTGCATGGCTATCCTGCTCGCCCGTGCAGGGGCGGGATGGGCCCTGGGCTGAGGGGCCGTCACCGACGTACTTGTAGAGCACACCGAGCACACCTCCAGGACCCACGGGAAGGGGAGGGAAAGGGGGAAAAGGGATGTTGTACTCAAAGCTCCTCACGCACTCGTCACAGAGGAGGCTGCTCAGCATTTGCAAAGACCCCCCTCCTGTCCCCTCCCTGCGGCCCAGGCCTGGAGCCTCTGGAGGGGGCCAAAGAGGAAGACAACGGCAAAGACCACCAAGTAGGAGATGCGGGCTTTGGGGGAGAGAAGGGGATTGAAACCACACAGCCCTGGACCAGAACGCTCTGCTGGGCTGGCAGAGGCAATTGTTCAGTTTCCTTGACACCCCTCTGCTCTCTAGAACCTTCCACAGAGGCTGAGACACACGGTTCCTATGAGAGATAGTACTTTAGGGAAACCAAGGACTGGAAACAGCCGGCAGCAACATTTGGGCCCACACAGGCGGAGAGACTTGAAGAAACCTCCAGGAATGGGTCCAAGGAGC
>NW_007877437.1:0-568 GCF_000696425.1 Galeopterus variegatus
TCCCATTTTTAATTGGATTTTTTTTTTTTTTTTTTTTTTACTGTGAAGTTGTTTGAGTTCCTTGTATTTTCTGGATATTAATCCTTTGTCAAATATATGGTTTGCAAATATTTTCTCCCATTCTGTAGGTTGTCTTTCACTCTATGGACTATTTCTTTTCCTGTGCAGAAGCTTTTTAGTTTGATATAATCCCATTTGTTTATTTTGCTGTTGCTGTTACTTGTGCTTTTGGGGTCTTATTCATAAAGTCTTTGCCCAGTCCTACTTTCTGGAGTAATTCCACTATGTTTCCTTTTAGGACTTTTATGATTTTGGTCTTATACTTAAGTATTTAATCCATTTTGAGTTGATTTTGGTATATGGTGAGAGATAAAGGTCTAGTTTCATTCTTCTGCATATGGATGTCCAGTTTTCCCAGCACCATTTACTGAGGAGGCGGTCTTTTCCACAATGTATGTTCTTGTTGCCTTTGTCAAAGATCAGTTGGATATAAGTATGTGGGTTTATTTCTGGTTCTCTATTCTCGATTATTTCTTTCTTCTGAAAATTTTGGGATTGGATTGTTCCT
>NW_007877438.1:0-568 GCF_000696425.1 Galeopterus variegatus
GGCCAGCGCCACACAGGACACTGGGTGTAAGACATGAAAATTTACATTATCCCTTGAGCCCACAGGATAGAAGCACTGTTAATTGTTAAAATTATTTTGGAAAATACTCATACCTTATTTCTAGGTAATACATTCCATGTATTTCAATCCAGAATGTTCACTTCTAATGTCTATCCTGAATTAATAATTCCAAACATGAAAAAACTTTGTATGTAATAAAATAATTACTAGAAACAAAGTGCATGCTAAATTTTTAGGCAATAGGTAAGTAAACTTGGAGAATTGTTATGCATTTATTAAGCTATGTGTTGATGGATATCCAACAGTCATAAGAAAATTAATCTTTGATGTAACAAGTAAAAAAATAGGCTGAAGAATTGTGTATGGACTATAGTCGTATCTACATAAAATACGCACAGGAGCAAAACACCACAAGTCACGGTCATTAGGATGGTGGGTTAGTGGGAAGATGGTTTTCTTCTCAGCGGCTGCCCACAGGATCTTGCTCCCTGTTGTGTGTTCATGCCATCTGCTTTATGTCCCCATAACATGCACCCTTTCTTTGTCT
>NW_007877439.1:0-568 GCF_000696425.1 Galeopterus variegatus
CAAAACGTAATGGCTTTAGATAGTCATTTTATTTGCTCACAATTCTGTGGGTCAGCTGGTTATTTATTTATTTTTTTTCCAGGTCTGAGCAGGTTGGCTGGGGTTTGGTGGTACGGAATGGCATGTTTGGTCCTGTGCCTCCAGCATCCACTGGGACATTGGAGACACTTGAGATGGCTGGGGCCTCTCTTCATATGGTTCTTCCTTCAGGGGACCAGTTCGTGTCCTCACCTGGTGGTCAAGGGCTCTCGGCAGGTGGCAAGAGAAGGACAAGCCACGAATGCACATGTGCTTGTCCAGCTTCTGCTAGTGTCGTGCTTGCTAATATACCATCCACCAAAGCAAGAGGATGACTCAGGCCAGAATTGAGATGGAGAAATAAATTCCACCTCCTAATGGGAAGAAATGCAGAATATCGTGCCCATCTTTTCCAATCTACCACAATCACTGCTGTCACTGTAACAAAGAAGGGCCACAGTCACTTGATGTCCAATATCTTACATTCTGCCTATACTAAATACTGTGCAGCCGCTGCTGAATAATTTGGTCAATCACAATGCCTCTGCAT
>NW_007877440.1:0-568 GCF_000696425.1 Galeopterus variegatus
GGCTAGAAGAGAGAAGGTCAAATGTTCTCATTATAAAGAAATGATAAATTTTTGTGATGATTTGACCATTACACATTTCTATATGTATTAAAATATAACTCTGTACCCTGTAAACGTGCAATTAGTATGTACCAATTAAAAAAATAAATTTGTTTAAAAAAAGAGAGGCAGGAGGAGTAGGGTCAGAAGGAGGAGATATGAGAACAAGAGCAGAGGGAGAAAGACAAAGAGATTTGAAGCTGCTACATGGCTGGGTTTGAAGACAAAGGGGCCCAGAGCCAAAGGATGTAGGCAGCCTCTGGAAGCTGAAAAGAGCAAGGAGATGGATTCTTCCCTGGAGCTTCTAGAAGGAATGCAGGTCTGTAGACCCACATTAGGTTAGGCTTCTGACCTGCAGAATAAATCTGTGGGTTTTTTATTCACACATTATTATTAACCAAAGTCTGTAGTTTCTATTCAGGTTCACTCTTGGTGTTGCACATCGTGTGAGTTTTGACAAGTGTATAATGACACGTATCCACTGCTACAGTATCATATAGAATAGTCTCTCTGTCCTACAAGTCCTCTG
>NW_007877441.1:0-568 GCF_000696425.1 Galeopterus variegatus
TAACCTCTGGATTGCCCTACAGTGGCCTAGTTAGCCTCCCCACTCTTCCTAAACGAGCATAGCCAGTTCCTCACGTTAAATTCTCTCTCTTAAACCACCCCATTTCCCTGACTGGACTCTGACCTCCATAGGCATTGAATATGACTAACTAGATCCTTGCCCTCTTAGGACTTACATTCCAATGGGCAAAAATACAGTAAGCAAGTAAGCAATCAATCAAATGAATAAATACTTGTAATAGTTCCTGATCACATTAAAGATTATCAAAGAAATTAGCAGCATGGTGGCAGGAGTGGAGGAGGGGCTACATCAGACGGCAAGGGGACATCTCTGCTGAGATCTGAGGAAGACAATGGAATCCACCTATGAAAGGCCAGGGGAAGAGCATTCCGGACAGAGGAAAGAGCAGGACAAAGGTCCGAGGCAAGACTGGGTTTGGTGGAGGGGAAGAGCAGTGGGTGATGAAACTGAAGACGTGGTCAGAGCCAAGGCCATGGCAAGAAGCATGGAATTTATATTTGATTTGATTTACATTTTAATAGATCACTTTGGCCAATGTGTAGGAAAT
>NW_007877442.1:0-568 GCF_000696425.1 Galeopterus variegatus
AACACCTACAGTTCTGGGTACATTACAGAATATTGATTAAAAGCATACGTTTTGCTTCTACGCACTCACGCTGAGACAGCGCCCAGGCCTGGAACGAGCCGCAGCCTCAGCCACGCCCTCCACCTCCCGCTGCCCCGCTGCCTCCCGGCCATAGATCCCGGAAAAGTGAGCGAACCGTACAGCAGAAAGAAACCACTATCACTCTATATTGTTCATTCGGGCGTTCATGAACTTGTGAAAGCAGGATCCGAGCGTTCTCCACACAGAGCAAATGAGCTTCCTGAGGGAGTGGGTGGAGAGCATGGGGTGTAAAGTACCACCTGATACTCATAAAGCTAAATCCGAAGAAAATATCAAGGAAGAAAAAACAGACAGTAAGAAGGCGGAGAGAGACATAAAGACAGATGACCTATCAAGTGAGGACAGTGATCTAGACATTGATAATGAAGGTGTGATTGAACCAGACACTGAAGCCCCTCAAGAAATGGGAGATGAAAATGTAGAGATAACAGAGGAGATGATGGATCAGGCGAATGATAAGAAAGTGGCTGCCATTGAAGCCCTAAGT
>NW_007877443.1:0-568 GCF_000696425.1 Galeopterus variegatus
AAACCAGGCACTTCCCAGAGTTTTGGGCTCCAGGTGGCCACAGGAGGAGCCAAGTCATCTTTCATAGGTTGCTTTGTCACTTCTGACAAGCCTGCCATCTGTTTATGGAGCCTACCAGTCCTTGTAGTCCTGGCAGTACCTGATCCTGAATGTACCAGTTCCATTTGATAATTGAGCTCTGTTGGGCCTGCCCAGTTTTATTGGTGGGGTATGTGACTGCCCAAATGACAGTGGGTAGCTCACATTGCAGTGTCCCATGTGGCATTCTGGCCATAAGATGTTTGGTGTCCACCAGTGACCAATAGTAAGCAAGGAGTTAACATTCAGAAGAGTCATAGCTGGTGGCTGCCTCAGGCAACTTATGTGTCCAAAATATGAGAGGCTGGTGCATAGCAGTGCCAGTTTCCTGTTGCTACAGACTCCAGGTTGGGGACACCTGTAACTTCATGGAGTAACAGGCTCTAAAGGTTTTAAATGCAGTACCTGGGCGATAGCTTGTTGAATGGCTTCTAAGACCTGCAAAAGGCCCCATTCAATTTTGGAGGCTTTGTTGGTCACTTTGACTAAG
>NW_007877444.1:0-568 GCF_000696425.1 Galeopterus variegatus
CTGAGTAACAAATTATCCCAAAATTTAGTGGCTTAAAAGAACACTTCTTGATCACCTCATACTTCCTTTGGTCAGAAATCCAGGTGCAGTTTAGCTGGTTATTCTGTTTCAGGGTCTTTCACGGCTGTAATCATGTCAGTTAAGCTATAATCTACAAGACTCAACGGGGCAAGGGTCTGCTCCCAAGCTCACATGGCGGTGGGCCCAATACAGCTCGTCACGGGCTGTCGGGGTGAGGGCCTCAGTCCCTTTCTGACTGTTGGCCGGAGGCTGCGCTCAGATTCTTGCTGCGTGGAGGCTTGCTTCAACAAAGAGTGCAAGCTGAGAAGGCAATAGAGTCTGCAAACGAGACGGAAGGTGGAATATTTTGTAATCAAATTACAGAAATGACATCTCATCCACTTTGCCATGCTATATTGGATAGAATAGAATCCCAGTGTTCAGCCCACACTCAGAGAGAGTGCATAAGGGTGTGAATACTAGGATATCGGGATCACTGGGGACCATTTCAGAGGTCTTCCTACCATGGAGAGGATGAAGCTTCTTGGTGAAATTTGGTGTTATCCTA
>NW_007877445.1:0-568 GCF_000696425.1 Galeopterus variegatus
CAATGGCAAGTTTGTATACTTCAGGACTTGGAAATATTTTTCTAATAAACAGTAAAATTAAAGTGATTTTTAGTGTTTCTGTTCTGAGATTTAATAGTGGAACCTTTTAAAGAAAAAAAAATATTAGCTTTTGTTGTTTTTAGTTTTTTTGTTACTTGGACTTGAGGTAACTCATTAAAAGCTCTAAATTTTTTTTTTAAAAAGAATAAACCTTGTATATTTTACAAATAATGATGTACCTTTGAAAAAATCAACCTGCAGTGAATATTGTGATCTAGAGTCAAATTAACCTATGTGTGCATATCCCAGTTTAGAATCTGCCAGAAGTAGGCAAATCCCTCCTCCAATCTAGATCTTTCTTGGATTCCATGCCATGTGAATAGCACAGGTATGGCTTTATTCAATCTCAGATTCGGTGCTAGAACAGTGCTTAGACATTACCTGCTTTTATTTAGGTCCTTAGCCTCACAGTTGAAAATGTCAGTGTATTCAGGATTCTGTCTTGCATTGTTCAATACTTGTTGGGGGTGAATGACTGATGGGTTGATGCTAACAGTCAATGCTTGAG
>NW_007877446.1:0-568 GCF_000696425.1 Galeopterus variegatus
AAGTCAGGCACGGAAAGAGAAATATCACATGTTCTCACTTATTTGTGGGAGCTAAAAATAATAAATAAATAAACCAAAAAATGGGGGGGGTAGGGAAGAAGACACAACAATTACAATTCCTTGAAGTTGATATGACAAGCAAACAGAAATGACATTGTTGGGAGAGAGGGGGGAGAAGGAGGAGCGAGGGAGGTTTCGGTAATGGGCTACAATAATCACCACACTGTATATTGACAAAATAAAATAAAATTTGGAAGAGAAAAAAAAGAATAAAAATAAAGGAGTGATGGGAATCTTTTTTTCAGTTACATTTCAAAAATTGCAGTGCTTCACTAAGCCAATTACACTCCTGTTACTGGAATCTCTTTTGCAAACTTCCCACACCCACTAATTCACAGACAGCTCTCCTCCCAGGTTAAGGTTGGGATCTCTTAGGAGAACCTATTGTCCCCTGTTCACAGTTCTTTCAGAGCAGAGCAAGAATGCTCTTATAAATTGTGCATGCTATTCTGTCTTCCACTAACCTGTAGTTTTTTAAGAGCTGGTGCAATTAAAGAGTGAAATAAGG
>NW_007877447.1:0-568 GCF_000696425.1 Galeopterus variegatus
CACCACTTCTCTGTAGGGGCAGGACAGGGCACATGCCAGGGGTCTTTCTCAAAGGCAGCCCTGTCCATGGGAAGGAAACATCAGGAGTGGGAAGAAGCACTCCCCTCCACACTCCGTACGTAATTTGCCTCTCACCACATTATTCTAGAGCTGTGTTTCTAGGTTTGTCTCCATCGAATGGCCCGTTCTGTGTATCGTGGTCCATGTCATTTCTAGAGGGATCACACAGGCTTGCCTCTGTCTCCCTACTCATCCTCTGCATTGCAATCAGAGTGCTCTTCCTAAAACCCATAGCTAACTATGCCACTCCCTTCCTCCTAGTTGTCTGGAGGAAAAAGTGCTTACAGTTTAGCATGGCACACAGATCTCATCTCAGAGTGGCCCAACCCACCTCATCTCCAGCCACTCCAGTCCTCAGCTCCCACATTCCAGCCACACCATGCCATGCCCTTCCTTGCCTCTTCTTCTTTGCACCTGCTGCTGCCTTGGCCTGAACTCAGCATCCCCCTATTATTCTACTTTCCACAAGCAATCCTATGCATCCTTTAAAATTAAGCAGTTTCTCTTT
>NW_007877448.1:0-568 GCF_000696425.1 Galeopterus variegatus
TGGGGGAGGAGAGATTTCAGTGGAGCTGAGTTCATTCCTCCAAATGAACTTGCTGAATTTTTAAAAAAATAAATAAACTTGACTACTGACTAATACCTATAACTTTTCTCAGTTTTGGTGTTATATCAACAACTTCCTATTGGAAAGCTCTCCCTTGATATCCTACAAGAATCTCAAATCTATTCTGTTAATGGAAAGAACTCATTATGTGTCCAGGGACATTTGCTTCTTTTTAAACTGTTTGATTAATCTCATCATGAAATTGCTCAAGATTTAAAATTTAGAGCCATCTTAGCTCTACATCCAAATGATCAAATGACAAGGATCTTAAACTCCTTCTTTTCACCATCTTCAACATCAAATCCTCAGCTCCTTATCGTCTTAACCAGATTTTACAATATCCACTTAAACAGTTTCAGTTTCCTGCCATCAGAAATTTCTTCCTCCTTTCTGTTCCTACTTTCCCTGTAGTTACAAACTTTTACTTTTCACTTTTCATTATTTTCGAACTTATAGAAAAGTAATGAAAATAATAAAATAAACCTATGTATCTATAAACCATTTTTGA
>NW_007877449.1:0-568 GCF_000696425.1 Galeopterus variegatus
ATGATAAAAGTCTAAAATTTTTAGACTAGACTTAAGGCTGGACGCTGCCCTTAAGATTGTTGAGGTCAGCCTGACATAGGTCACTTTCTTCTTCTATAGCACCCTTTTCTCAATATGTTAAAGAATTATAATATCAGTTAACATGTTTTTTGTATTAACTGTTTCATGAATGAGTTTCTGTAAGTATTTTTTAAACATTATTTCAACAGTAGCAATAGCAGCACATTTCACCCAAAATTTAAACATTTTTCTAAATCACAAAATCACTGCATGAAAAGAAACTAAATCACAAAGCAAATAAACCTCCTTTAAAAATTTAAAGGTTGAATTTGACGTTCTTCAGGAATCTGAATGTTAAACTCTTAGGAAAAGGCCACAGGAAGTTAAACTAATTCATATGTTCTTAATTGTAAGATTATCCTTTTTATATAGAATAAGAAACTTTAATTATTTGCTTTGCGTTTTAGCAACACAGGATAAAAAAAAATTTCCTACCCAATAAAATCATTTTTAGAATGATTGTGAGCTGCTAAAGTAATATGTAGTCTTTAGAAATCATCATGTGTTT
>NW_007877450.1:0-568 GCF_000696425.1 Galeopterus variegatus
AGGAAACAGAGAGGAGGGACAGTGGCAAGTGAGATGAAAAAGGAGTAACAGCCAATACTAAGGTTTCTGATTTCTGCTTGAATCTGAGAAAGTACAGAAGGCCTCCCATCCTTGTCCACCTAAAGACTGGGTGACAAGAATGTTTATCCCACTGGCTCCCATCTCCCACTGGATATGCTTGTGCTTGAGCCAAGCAGGCCCCTGTGGCACCAGAGAAAGTCCTGGATCAGAAAGTAGAAAGACAAGTGGAGTACAATGGAGGAAGGCTGCTGTTAGGGAGGAAGGTCTGAGCTTGCAGGAAATTATCTATTGCAGCCGCAGTTGAAATTGGGGTGGGCCAAAAGGATATGACATGTGGACCCAGAAGCAGCTGCCGGAGGTGGAGATGTTAGATTAAACACAGATATTCTCTTATAAATATAAATACCATGATTACAAACCCAGCAAAACAATAGAGTGAAAGTGTGTGTGTGTGTGTGTGTGTGCATGCGTGTATGTGTGTGAGGAAGAAGGGGAGTAAGTCCAGGTTGGGTGCTTTGGGAAGGATTCTCTGGGGAGGTGGCATCTG
>NW_007877451.1:0-568 GCF_000696425.1 Galeopterus variegatus
TCTGACCTCACAAAGTTAAAAAAAAAAAAAAAAAAAATCAATGACTAGGATCCTGCACAGTGTAGTTCGTAAATAATCACTGGAAGAAAAAAAATTATATTCTTCTGAAAGGGTTATATTCTTCTGAAAGGGGATTCCCAAAAGGCTTCTTGTTTCATAAAGTAATAATATCCCCATAAATAGAGAGCTTTATACTTTTCCAAGAAGACCAAATGGCACGGATTCGAGTCTTGCCTATGCTTCTACCAGCTGTGTGGCCTTGAGCTCAATATATGCCTCAGTTTCCCTTTTGATAAAACAGAGCTAACAGTAGCACTAGCATTGTCTCTTTGCTGTGACCATTGAGTGAGGAAACTCCTGCAAGGTGACACGTGCTAGAACAGGGCCAAGCACCTACTAAGGCCTCTGGATATTGCTGTTGCTTATCAACATTATTTCTTCAGGAGTGAGTCCACCAAGAAGAGTAACACAGAAAAAACTTTCTCCCCCTTTTTCCCTTACTTTAAAGGGCCTTTTGGAGGACAGCTACTACATGTTCAGCGTTTGTAGCTTTCATGTCTCTCTTGTC
>NW_007877452.1:0-568 GCF_000696425.1 Galeopterus variegatus
ATTGGATTAGAGCCCACTCTAATGACCTCATCTTAACCTGATTACATCTGCAAAGACCGTATATTTAAATAAGGCCACATTCACCATTCTCATGGTAAAAATACCCTATTCCATCTTCATTATTTTCTCTCTTTTTTAAAATTTAGTTTAGGGACGACTTCATAACACCAAGATTAGGACTTCAGTATATCTTTTGGGGGCACACAATTCAACCCATAACAGTGACTACAAGGCCTAGAAACACAGGTGATCGTTTGCCATATTTGATTATGTTAAGCAACCAATTAATGCCTGTGCTTGACGGACAAGGGAAAGGTTTCCTCAGCAGTTCTGACAGGATGGCAAACCACCCTACTATACCAGAGTGGTGAGGGACTGACAAGTGGAATGACTATTTCCAAACCTGGATTGCACGCCGTGGCGACATGGAGAGAACTGTATAGTCCCCAGATCTGAACCCCCTTGATGACTTCATCTAGAGTAGCTAAAGATGCAGGTTCATTCACTGACAGCAAGAGACGGCAGTTGTGGGAGGCAGCGCATCACAGATGCGTGTGTCGCGTGGACG
>NW_007877453.1:0-568 GCF_000696425.1 Galeopterus variegatus
TGGGACACAGTGCCAAATTAGAAAGAAAAGTAGATTGTGTGAGAGCAAAAGGAAAGCATATATTCTTGGACTGGGCATGGACTAGCCTGAGGACATAACCCAGAACAAGTAGAATGAGGTCCCTCAAAATCCACTGGGATCATGAGATTTTCACCAAAACCTATTTCTCCCCACGGAGTTGTCTCCTGGGCCAGCAGCATCAGCATCATCTGGGAACTTATTAGAAATGCAAATTCTTAGGCCACATCCCAGATCTGCTAAATTGGAAACACTGGGAGTAGGGTCTAGCCCTGCAGGTGATTCTGATGCATACTAAAGTTTGAGAACTGCTGCAGTAAAGGATTAAAGAAATCAAAGAGGATCTCTGTGTAGGAAGAATCAGGAAAGGCTTTCCATGGGAGGAAGTGCTTGAATTGAGCCCGACAGAGGTAAGATTTAAATACTAAGAAATAAAAGGGAAAGGCCTTCCTGAGAGAGGAAAATGTAAGAACAAAGGCAAGAAGATAGAGAAGCATAGTGCTTGATCAGGCAATGCTGTTGGGCCCAGTTGCCTAGAGTCTAGAAAGAG
>NW_007877454.1:0-568 GCF_000696425.1 Galeopterus variegatus
AGCAGCAGTAGTAGTGGTGGCAGCAGCAGCAGTAGTAGCAGCAGCAGCAGTAGTAGTGGTGCAGCAGCAGCAGTAGTAGCAGCTGCAGTAGTAGGAGTGGTGGCAGCAGCAGTAGCAGTGGTGGCTGCAGCAGCAGTAGTAACAGCAGCAGTAGTAGTAGCAGCAGTAGTAGTACTGGTGGCAGCAGCACCAGTAGTAGCAGCAGCAGTAGTAGTACTGGTGGCAGCACCAGCTGCAGTAGTAGTGGTGGCAGCAGCAGCAGCAGTACTAGTGGTGGCACCAGCAGCAGGAGTAGCAGCAGCAGAAGTAGTAGCAGCAGTAGTAGCAGCAGCAGTAGTAGTACTGGTGGCAGCAGCAGCAGTAGTAGTGGTGGCAGCAGCAGCAGTAGTAGTGGTGGCAGCAGCAGGCGGATGTACGGTACAGCAGAGCAGCAGGAGTAGTAGCAGCAGCAGTAGGAGCAGCAGTAGTAGCAGCAGCAGTAGTAGAACTGGTGGCAGCAGCAGCAGCAGTAGTAGTGTTGGCAGCAGCAGCAGTAGTAGCAGCAGCAGTAGTAGTAGCAGCAGTAGTA
>NW_007877455.1:0-568 GCF_000696425.1 Galeopterus variegatus
GTCTACAAGGAAAAAACAAAACCCCAAACAAAAAGCAAAAGCAAACAGCATATCTCAGGAATCAGACCGAAAATACGGCATCTGTTAGTCTCCTGAGACTCTATCAAAACAAGGGATCTGGGAACCTAAGCAGATTTGGAAATCCAGACTCCTGCTGCTCCCTTCTTTCTTTTGGATTCATTTTTCTCCTTGCTTCCACTGTGTTTTTAATCAGCAGTGGCCTGCAAGGTGGTGCATCTCTCCTGCCCAGATATTCACTCCATAGCTGGGCTGCATACTGAGTGCCAAATTAAAAATCAGCATTCCCGAAATTAATTCTGATGAGTGGGAGCAAGGTTCCCTTTGAGCCTGCGTGTGTTCGTGTGAATGTGTGTGGGAGCTTGCTTGAAGGCTACTGACCCGGTTTGTGTCAAACCTTTGTGTGTCTAAGCCTGTGCCAATCCTTTTATAAAACACGTATTTGAAAAGCTAGTTCTTGGTTCCAAGCCTCGCAAACCCCACAAAAAAAGTTATCACTTAGATAAGCAGCTGTATGTTAAGACTCCATCTGCAAACAAATTCACATAGA
>NW_007877456.1:0-568 GCF_000696425.1 Galeopterus variegatus
TTATTATATTACTTTTATAAAAACACAAACACTAACTCTTAAAGAGTGGTGGGGATCTGAGCCAGTTGATAAGGCCAGTTTGGAAGGCACTTAGAAGAGAAGGGCAACAGTTTTCCTTAGTTCAAAATATGTCCCAAAGATAAGTGTCTACTCCCAATTGTATGCACACTTCCACTACCACAGACATTTCTTAAGCATGACTGTTGCTTCATGCTTTTAAAAACACAGAGTATTTCAAATCTTAAGCTACATTGCGAACACATTTTAATTGACCTAAATTCTTCTATTTCTGCCTGTTCTCTCTTCTATGACCTAAGTTCCCTTGAATGTCAATAGGAGGATATAAAATTAAAGAAACTGGGTTATTCCAGTCTATTACAGGCTATTAAAGTACTCTAAAAGTTATCACAACCTTTGTTATTTAGGCTTCAAAAGCTCAAAGAATTATTACCAAAATGGCAAATAATGTGCAAGGACACCAACGAAGAGTAGGGGACGAGGGCTGCCGCTACTGAACATACTCCAGCCAGAGAGTTCTGATCAGGTGGTATCCTGCAAAGAGCAGCAA
>NW_007877457.1:0-568 GCF_000696425.1 Galeopterus variegatus
AAAACTATCCAGACATTTATATGGAATAACAAAAGACCACACATAGCCAAAGCAATCCTGCGCAAAAAAATTAAACCTGGAGGCATAACACTACCTGACTTTAAACTATGTTACAGAGCTGTAATAACCAAAACAGCGTGGTAATGGCATAAAAACAGACACACTGATCAATGGAATAGAATAGAGAATCCAGAAATCAACCCACATGCCTCCAGCCATCTGATCTTTCCCAAAGGCACCAAGCCTATACACTGGGGAAGAGACTGCCTCTTCAGCAAATGGTGCTGGGATAACTGGATATCCACATGCAGGAGAATGAAACTAGACCAATACCTTTCATTATATACTAAAATCAACTCAAAATGGATTAGAGAATCAAATGTACACCCTGCAACAATAAAACTTCTTAAAGAAAACCTAGGAGAGACACTTCAGGAAGTAGGACTGTGCACAGACTTCATGAATATGACCCCAAAAGTATGGGCAACCAAAGGAAAAATTAATAAATGGGTGTATATCAAACTAAAAAGCTTCTGCACAGCAAAAGAAATAATTAACAGAGTTAAAA
>NW_007877458.1:0-568 GCF_000696425.1 Galeopterus variegatus
TAGACCTAAATATAAAATGTGAAACTACAAAATTCCCAGAAGATAACATAAGAGAAAATGTAAGTGACCTTGGGTTTGGCAATGACTTTTTGGATACAACACTAAAGGCACAATCCAAGAAAGAAAGATTGATAAGGTGGACTTCATTAAAATTAAAATTTTCTGCCCTGTGAAAGACTGTCAAGAGAATCAAAACCCACATACTGGGAGAAAATATTTGTAAAAGACATATTGAGGAGGGACTGTTATAAAAAATATCTAAAGAACTCTTAAAACTCAAAAATAAGGAAACAATTTGACTTAAATATGGGCCAAAGACCTCAACAGACATCTCACCACTGAAGGTACACAGATGGCAAACAAGCATATGAAAAGATGTTCCACATTCTATGTCATCAGGGAAATGCAAATTAAAACAACAATGAGATACCACTACATACCTATTAGAATGGCCAAAATCCAGAATACTGGTAACACTTATATTAGTCTGTTTCTGTTACTTAGAATACACAGAACTGGGTATTTTATAAAGAAAACAAAATTTATTGCTTACAGTTTTGGAGGCTGG
>NW_007877459.1:0-568 GCF_000696425.1 Galeopterus variegatus
GAACAGGACGGGAAAGACCTACCCTCGATATGGACAGGAACCGCCCAATTCACCGGCGGCCCAGAGAAAACAAAAAGCAGAGGAAAAAGGTGAATCTCTGTCTGCTCGAGCTGGGATACGCTCTTCTCTCCTGTCCGTGGACATCAGAGCTCAAGACTGCTCAGCTTTCAGGTTCCAGGACTTACACCAAGGACACCCTCAGCTTCCCTGGTTTTGAAGCCCTTGGACTTAGACTGAGCCACGCTACCAGCTTCCAGTTTGCAGACACCTATTGTGGGACTTTTCTTCATAGTCAAGTAAGCTAATTTCCCTAATAAATCCCCTCTCGCATATTAATAACATACCCTAGTGATTCTGTCTCTCTGGAGAACCCTGACTAATGCACAGATAAACCAGGAATTTAAACAAAATAATTTAGCTTCTAGTAATATCAATACCTAGAGATAAAATTAGTGCACCACAGTTTAAGACTTAATAACTTAGAATAAGTAGATTTACGGATTGATGTTTTTATAGTTTCAACCTGTATAGTCCAAGCACACTTCTTAAAATAAAAAAAGAAAAAAAA
>NW_007877460.1:0-568 GCF_000696425.1 Galeopterus variegatus
TTATGAGAGTTCAATGAGATTTTATGTAAATATATGTAATATAATCATATATATATATATATACATACATAAAAAAGCATAATATCAATTAACCCTCATAAAAACCCTAGGTAGTAGGTATTTTCCCCCTTCCTCAGGTAAGGAAACCAAGGCTTCCAGAGGCAAAGTGACTTGCCCAAGGTCCCACAGCAAGTAAGGGGTGGGACAGAGATTTGAACCCAAGTCAGCGTGTCCCCAGGGGCTGTGTTCTGATCCACGGGGACACTGCCTCCTCATTAGCTCAGAGGCCATGGTGTATGAAAGGGCTCTCTGCAAATTACAAAGCCCTGGGCCAGTGTAAAGGATTACTGAGGCTCCACTGCCTACATCACATCTGGTTCCTTGAACACGGGGTAGATGAGTCCAGGATGGGAGTGATGGAGACCAGCGACGTTGGAGTTCCAAAGGAGGAATTCCCTGCCCTCACCATGTGGGAGACACCTGACGAATAGAGGTGGCATTTTCCTAGTTGATGCTTCTTTGGGGTTTCTTGGAGCTGCTCAGCCCAGAAGGGAATCATTGCTGGAGA
>NW_007877461.1:0-568 GCF_000696425.1 Galeopterus variegatus
GTACTCACGGTGAAGATGTGAGGGCATCTGATTGTACTCTCTGGCTCCGATCTGATTTCCAAAATTGTTCTGCCCAGGCCAGCTCACTAGAATGATGAACCATGGGTTTCCATATTGATTTGCAAATTTGTCCAAAATGGTGACCCTCTCAGAAAAAGGGCCTCATACTCTTCCTATAGACCACACGTTGGAACCTGGTAGTAATGGTTTTAGTTTTTTCTTTTTCTTGTTATTAACAGGGAAGAGTGCCTGATACATACTACGGACATCATAAATATTTGTTGAATGGATAATTATTATACTCACAATGTCCACTTTCAGATTCTTTTTCTTTTTTTTTTTTTGCAGGAGTGCTCTGCAGCTGACATTATAATGGATTGTCTGAATTGTGTGGAGAACGTTTTGATAAAACAAGTGATAATGAAAGACAAACATATTTCACTTATAGAGTGATGATTTATAAATAAATTGTGGGCCTATAGCCCTAAAGCAGTGCCTTTTATTGGATTGTAAATAACATAGGTGAAAATGCCTGCCATTGTCAATGACTATTGACTATGATGTGCGC
>NW_007877462.1:0-568 GCF_000696425.1 Galeopterus variegatus
ATTCCTGTTTTTTATAACAAAATACCTGGAACTGGGTGATTTGTAAGAAAACAAAATTTATGGCTTACAGTTTCAAAGGCTGGGAAGTCCAAAGTCCAGGGAACACATCTAGTGAGGATCTTTTGGGGGATGGCTTTACAACAATACAAGGGTCTCATATGACAGAAAATGGCAGAGCCAAGAGAGAGACTAACCTCTCACGTGCTCTTCTATTAAAGCTCACAGAACCACGCCCCTGACCACCATTATTAATACATTCACTACAGCATGGTCCTACGATCTAATTACCACTTCAAGGCCCCTTCTTTCAATTACCATAGTAGGATTTCCCACCCTCCACAGTTAACAGTGGGGATTAAGCTTCAATGAGGGTGTGGGGGAAGGGGCAACATCCAATCTAGAGCAGGAAGAAACGTGATACCATGATACCTATAAAAGACAATCATCCAACTGATTTATTAATGAAACAAACACAAGATATGATGGTGGGACAACCACAAAGGATACTGCAATAAGCTTAGGTATCGACCAAGCTCTTACCAACCTACACTGAACAGGACAAGGATAG
>NW_007877463.1:0-568 GCF_000696425.1 Galeopterus variegatus
GGTGGATTCTGCTGTGACCATGTGAATGGCATAAAGAAGAGACAGTTTAAACACTATGCAACTGCTCCTGTGTGAGCGGCCTGAAATGCAGAGAAGGATCTTAACTCAGGCTTGGCAGGTCAGTGAAGGCTTCCTGGAAGAGGTGACCTTTAAGCTGGGTAAGTGGGATTTAGGCAGGACCTGAGAAGGAAGAACAGAGAAAGTTGTGGAAAGAAAGGCACAGGCAAAGACCTCAAGGCGTGACCCAGTCCTGCTGGGGTGGGAATCCTGGCACACCACTTACTAGTTGTGCTGGCCTTGGGCAAGTCATGTCTCTCTCTGAGCCTCAGTTTTCTCATATGTAAATTGGAATCCTAACATCCTCCTGGAGTTGTGAGGATTGAATGAGATCACATATGCAATAGTTCCCTGACCGTGGGGCAGCTCAGTGTGGGGGAGATGAATCCATCAGCCCGGGGTGCAGGGGCCCTTCCTGGGCAGGTGGTGTTCCTTCAGCTGTTTTTTCTAACCTTCAGGTCTGAGCTCAGACATCCCCAGAGATGCCCTCCCTGAATAGCCTGCGCAGTGG
>NW_007877464.1:0-568 GCF_000696425.1 Galeopterus variegatus
GAGCAGGCTGGGAATGGGCCAGCAGGCTTTGGTGCCACACTTGCCTTTGTGCTGGAGCTGCGCTGTCTGCAAGACTGAGACTGCTCTAGGTTTGTGGTCTCCACTTTCCGCTGTCCAGACTGCCCCCTTAGGGAGTGAGACCCTCACATCAGTAAGGGGGCAGCATTGTAACTCCTGTGCCGCTCACAGCAGCACATCCGTCAGGAGCACAAGGCAGGGGGAGGTTGGCGACTGGATCTCAGAGTGCCCAGACTCAAGGTGGGCTGCATAAACACGCCTTCCCGCCTATCTCTTCCTTGTCGTCCCTCCCTTTCTGGGTTGGGGGCCACCTCTCCATCTCTGGTGATGCCAGCCTTGGGAGTATGCCTCCTGAACCGACCTGTCAGTTCAGTTGGTTCCTGAAAGACAGATGTGCTTTTTCCTGGTTGAAGCTGTCCAAAGACAGGAAGGGAGGCCTCTTGGCAAGGCGATCTCCTTGCTGTCTGCAGCAAGTGGGCGCACGCTACTGCAGGGTCATTTCTTTCTTTTTTTTTTTTTTTTTTCCTTTTTGTCTTTTTTCGTGACCGGT
>NW_007877465.1:0-568 GCF_000696425.1 Galeopterus variegatus
CAAGGTCATGAGGCTGATGTGGTCAAACATGTCCAGATGGGCACTGCCCTGTGACACTAGGTGCTGCCACTTGGCCTGGACAGAGAATGGGAGAGAACTGGGGCTGGGACCTGGCTCCCCTGAGCCCCTCCCCAACCCAACCACCAGAATGGACTCCCCCAGAATCGGCCTCTTGGAATTCTGCCCCAGGTACCCATCACCAGGGAGGACCAGGCTTGGGTGAGAGTGGAAGTTGTTATCATTGGGAGATGAAGACCCAAGGCTGGGAGTCAGGAGAACTGGGTTCAAGTCCCAGCTCTGCCTCCTCTGCTCTGTGTGTTTTTGGCCAACTCAATGCCCTCCCTTGGGCCCCACCTGTGAAATCGTCAGTAACAATTAAAGTGACCTGCTTTGGTGTAAGATAAACAAAGTTAGAATCCCGGATCCACCACTAGTAGCTCTTTTGCTAGCTGGGTGAATTTTGGGAAGATCCCTCTGAACCTCATTTTCATCATCTGTAATGGGGCGATAATAACCTCTGTCCCACAGTGCTGTGAAAATTAAATTACAGAACGTATATCATGGAACT
>NW_007877466.1:0-568 GCF_000696425.1 Galeopterus variegatus
GGAGCGCCACCGCGCTTCCCAAGCGGCGCACTATCCAGTGCACCACCGGGCCGGCCCAAGTGGGAAACGTATTTCTAACCTCATCTGGTAAACTAATAAATTAAAGCAAGACTGAGGTGATTTTTTTTTTAGATGATCGCTCACAAAAGATATGCATCCTTTAATACAGGTGTCCTATTTGCAATTTTCTTTAATCCTCTAAGAAGCAAAATGAAGGCGTGGACAGACAGTGTTGAATGAATGAATGAATACGATATTTTCAGAAGGAACTATTTAGCAGTCAAATCAACTCAAGTGATAAAATCCATAATGTCTATCAGATTCTTTGGTAAAGAGAAAGAGGGGGAGAGATCAAAGTCTGAGTTAGTAGAATAGAGAATAATCCAGAAACTGTTGAAGGTGGAGCAAATAGGGTCATGGCTGGGAAGGCCCAGACCTCACTAATCCAGTCCAGACACAGCTGCAGTGCGCTGACTCATGCAGACGATACTTTGCTCTTTAATAGCAGAGACCACCACACTGGGCAAGATGTGGACAAGGCAGGAGGTCCAAGTGGATGACAGACGGT
>NW_007877467.1:0-568 GCF_000696425.1 Galeopterus variegatus
ACTAGGCCAAAATTAAATTAGGCAAAGCATTTCTTTACACTGACAATCTTATGCAATTGTTTTAAATCTAAGCACTACTTGATATAGCCCAGATTAAACAAATACTTGGGAGCAGGTAGGCCTCGCCACTGCCGGACCCCATCCCCAGCCCAGGCAAGTGCACACTGACCAGAGAGGTGCCCCCTGGAGAAGCCCAAGATCTGCGGTGACCATGCACCCCAAGGTGCCAGCGTGACCAAGCAGGTAGTACTCACCGCTGCCGGATGCCCCTCAGCCCAGGCAAGTGGATGCCGACCAGAGAGGCCTGAACCTTCTGCCCATAGGCACTGAGGCAGCCATACCAAATTGGCAGTTGCGGCGCGGCAGGATCCTATCCAGACAATAGTGTCAAACCAATTGACCATGAAATCCCTTGCCACAATGACTAAACACCAAAGGAAAGATAGCAGAAATATGAATAATCTGGAAAGTACACCACCAAAGGGTAATAACTCTCAAGCTCTAGATCCTATAGATCAAGAAACCCTTGAAATATCTGACAAGGAATTCCAAGTGATAATTCTAAGGA
>NW_007877468.1:0-568 GCF_000696425.1 Galeopterus variegatus
TTTTTTTGTAAGGATCTTAGAACAATGCCTGGGAGCAAGTGCTTCACAGGAGAGTACTTCAAAATGTTCATGGAAAGACTCATATCTTTTACTTCTATTTTTCCACAAGCTTTTTGAAAATAGATTATGGAACCAGATACCAAATTCCAATAGGAGTACTTTTAAGGCATCTCATATAGGTACAAATGTCTTAAGGTTTTTACTCCCATTTTTTATTACCATTAGTTTTAATTGAAACTAAGATTCTACTTCTGTTGTGTAAATATAAATAAACCATGAAAATAAATCTGCCTTTCTTTTTCAAATGGTAGAAGCATAAATGACACATAAACTAAATTTGACCAGTTCTACAGGATGTGTGACCTCTCTTTTTAAAATAAAAACTAATACCTGATTACTTTTCAGGTAATCCCAAATAAACCAAGAGGCAAAATTTAAATATTTCAACAAAATACTACATGTGTCTGGGGGAAAAGCATTGTTTTATTTGTAAGATAAGATTCAGTTGAGATTATCTACTACAAAGGAGGACTCTAGCTTTCTTTTCTCTTTGTCATACATGAAGACA
>NW_007877469.1:0-568 GCF_000696425.1 Galeopterus variegatus
GGATACATATCATAGTTCCTACCAGTATTCAAACAAAAATAATAAATAAATAAATAAATAACAATCATAAAAAAAAGGAAAGCAAAAGAACGTCCCAAGGTTAGAAAATGACAAAACAAAAAAACATTAAGTCAAAACACAGCTGGCTGGATCCTGTTCCCCTTCTTCAGAAGACTCTCTTCATTACAGATGATGAATGAACACCATGAGGACAAATATCATATATTGTTACTTCTCTGAGTAGAGCAAGCAGATGCCAGGATATTTATGCAAAATTACTTTGCATAAAATAGGCTAATACTTCAGATCATTGGTCATAGATATATCTAAACTTTGATATTTATTAAACTCTTGTTCATTAGTGGCTAAACCCTCAGTGATTTCACTGTTGCTTCAATGAGTTTCATGGACAAGCCCTTACACAGAACTTTTCAAAAAATATTAACCACTAAATTTATCTCATCAATTGTAAATCTAATGACACCCTAAGGATTTTATGCTTTTAGATGATCAAAACATGCAGCTGAAGATGGAACTTGGGTTGGCTAGAGGTCATATAAACAAAACA
>NW_007877470.1:0-568 GCF_000696425.1 Galeopterus variegatus
GAGGATATTTGCAGTGCTTATAGCTGACGACAAACTCTTATCCAGAATATATAAGAACACTTACAAATCAATTAGAAAATTTGAGACAATAGAAAAGGGGCAAAAGACTTGAACAGGCACCTCACAAAAGAGGAGCTCCAGATGGCCAATGGACGTATGAAAAAGTACACGACTTCACTAGTTGTCAGAAAAATGCAGTTAAGGCCACAATATGCTACATGCCCATGAGAATAGCTGAAATAAGAGACTGACAATACCAAGCGTTGGCCGGGATATGGCACAACAGAATTCTCATATGTTGCTGGGGAGAATGTCGATTGGTAAAGCCACTTTGGAAAACTGGTACCATCTACTAAAGCGACCATATGCATACTCTGTGCCCTGCAATGCTACTCCTAGGAACTTACCCAACATCAGCGCACACGTGTGCATCAACGGACACAGACAAGAATGTTCACGGCAGCACTAGCCATTGTAGCCCCAAACTGGGAACCAACCCAATGTGCCTCAGAGGAGAATGGATAAGCAAATTGAGGGTATTCATTAGATGGAATAACACTCAGCAAAA
>NW_007877471.1:0-568 GCF_000696425.1 Galeopterus variegatus
CTGCCGCTTGTTTGTCAATGTAGGATCGTTGTTGAAAGAATTATTCACCTTTTGTTGCTCTCGGAAATGCAATTAATACTCTGGTATCACGGCGCACAGCTCTCAGGATCACGCTGTCTCCTGGCACGGCCGCTCCAGACCCGTCGCCATCTTAATCTCCTTGTTTGTTTTAAGTAGATGGATAACCTAGTCCTGTTATTCCAACGTGATCAAAGTTAGGATTCCTTTAGCTCTTCTTGATTCCATATTGGATTTACCTCAGAATGTATTTCAAACTGATTGTAACTCTCTCCTCTTGTCCAAAAGTTGAACATCTCTCTGTGACCTATCTCCTGAGCTCCAAGTTTTCTTTACCAGTTGCTAATCTGTGCTGCTTTGTGGATATCAATAGCAGTTTGTCATGCAAAAAATCAGTAGTGTTTCTGTACACCAACACCAAACTGGAAGAAAAAGAAAGCAACAAAGCCATCTCATCAACAATAGCTACCAAGAAAATAAAACACCATTGAATAAACTTAAGCAAAGAGGTGAAAGACCTCCACAATATAAACTATAGAATGTTGATAAA
>NW_007877472.1:0-568 GCF_000696425.1 Galeopterus variegatus
TGGAGCCGTCTCCAGCTGCGTTATTTGAAGTCACGTCCAGATCTCAGGATGAAATGTTTCCACTCTCTTCTACGTTGGTCAGACCGTGCCTGACCGTGCCTGGATTATTGCATTCGGTTCTGGGGTATCATGTCAAAACGGCGGTGACATGAGAAAAGCAAAGCAGAAGCAGTCCAGGGACATCAGAGGCAGCAGCTAGGAGCGGGAGAGTGTTGAGAGTCACAGCAGCAAACACTGGCATGTGGAAGGGAGACAGCAAACCGGGATGACAAGCGGGACACGTCATCTCCAGCACGAGGGCTCCCTCCCGTCCTGCCACGGCCACGGTCAGCCTCACATGTCACACGAGGAACTTCCAACGTGGGGCACCCCAGCCTCTGACACCCCACAGGCTTGGCGCTCTGCTGGCGTCTACGAGCTGTTTGGGGAGATGGAACATCTGGAAGGAGGGGAGTAAAAGAAAAGTCCCTTGTCCCCTGTTCTGATCCTTGCGGCTCAGAGCACACATATGTCACATGGTCTTTCCCTGGAAGATACGTTTTAATCTGTCAGGATGCCTGTCACCTGC
>NW_007877473.1:0-568 GCF_000696425.1 Galeopterus variegatus
GCTTAAACTTCAAATGAAATTCCAAAATAAAATGTTCTTTCAGTGAACGTTTTTTAAAGCAAAACATAATTTTGATAAGTATTACTTGTTAGGAGTAACACAAGAACATTTCTGAAAATAATAACAATTTTTAATAGAAGTTTTGGAAATGTTGCTATTTTGCTTCTAAATCCAAGACATTGTGAACAATTTGGAGGTACAGCTTTAAATAGTGCCCCACCCAAAACCTGGAGTGGTCCAGATGTGAAAGTGAGATGTTATGTAAAGTTAAAAATTAACTTGAAAACTCCACGAACTTCAGAACTGGGAATGAGATCCACGTTTGAAGCTAAAAGTTCACAGAAAGCAGATTCCCATTGAAACAAGCGACTGCATACTGTTAAAAATAAAAATGAAAAACTTCTTCGCGACATTTATTCATATGGGAAATAAGACAAGTGTGGTGCATTCCAGAAGCCGGTATATGAAAAGGGGGATCCACAGAATTGTACATCATGAGGACGTGAGTTGTTTGGCCAAAGAGCATAAGTTACAAAGGACGGGGAAGGGATGCACTTTGGAAGGGGCC
>NW_007877474.1:0-568 GCF_000696425.1 Galeopterus variegatus
TGTGCTGCTGAGGTCCTGTGCTGCTGTAAGTGCCAAACACCTCAAACCCAGGTGAGCCTCAGTAAAGACCTGCCTGGTAAGCCCTAGGATTTGGTGAAGAGTGCTGCTTAATTAGTCCGGTCACTCTGTCTCCCAGAATGTTTAGTAGACTGGTACTTGTTCTAGAAATTTATGAATAACTCAAAGAAAAAATTAAGAGTTTAATAAAGACAACAGAGTTTTTCATGTGTTTGTTTTGTATTTTTTAGAAAGAGTGAACCCATACTTAAACATAATTAAATACATCAAACACTTTGTAATGCAGTTTTGATACTGGTTTTTATTTAGTATTGTTTACTGTTTCAATGCAAGTAAAAATATTTCTAATATTAACATGAAAATGCTATATAACTTAGTGACCTTTCATCATGTTTTTTAAAATCCTTACTAATAGTTTGAATGTCTCATTTATCTCTTTGGGGTGTCTTCCCTGAATTATCCTCATTATCTTTTTTATGCCATTAAAACTACGTTTAGAACAAAGTATCAGTCTTCCAAATGCACAATTTGAAAAACGTGATGCAGAAGA
>NW_007877475.1:0-568 GCF_000696425.1 Galeopterus variegatus
TCCGGAATCTTCCCTAATCTTCCTTCTACTGATGCCCTCATAATTTGAGCATTACAAAGTTTAATGAGGTACCTGAGCATAGAAGAGGATTCTTGTCTAAATCCACTTGTATCTTTAATTAAGAGTTTGTAAAACCTATGGGTAAATTAGGAGCAGTTATGTGATCTCCTAAGATCAAATCCTAAACTAATATAACAGCTCTTCTAATGAACATTAGAGAAATACAAGAGAATAGAAATGTAATACATGCTTATGCTTAAAAGTTCACGATGCCTTTAAAAGACTAGTTATTATTAAATTCCCAGGAGAAAAACTAAAAAATGGAGTTGAACTTTGTGGGAGACTCTGAAAAGATGAAGAGGCAACTAATGAATACTCTATGAGTATTTTACTTACTCATGAATCTGCAATACAAGAGAAATCAACTGTAACATTTCCATCTTTGTCTCCTAATTAGTAAATTGCAAGCCCTTATGAGGAGACCAACCATGGTAATTTAGAATCTCACTCAGAGCATCATCATTGTCATGTGTGTGATTTGTGCCCTCATATGGCATTGTAAGTTTCT
>NW_007877476.1:0-568 GCF_000696425.1 Galeopterus variegatus
AAAAAAAAAAAAAAAATTGAAGCAAGAACAAACATCAAATTTATGGTGACACTTGGGTGGAAGAAAGATGAAATCATTAATGCTTAATGAAAATTTTGTGGGAAGAATGCCCCAGTGAAATCAGCAGTTTACAAATGGAAACTCGTTTTAAGAAGGAACAAGACGATGTTGAAGATGAAGCCCACAGTGGCAGACCATCCACATCATCCATAAAGAAAGCCTTAAACTTATTTGTGCCCTAGTTGAAAGGGATCAACAATTAACAGCAGAATCAATAGACAACACCATAGACATCTCAAGTGATTCAGCTTGCACAATTTTAACTGAAAATGTATAGTTATGCAAACTTTCCACTGCATAGGTGCCAAAACTGCTGTACCCAGAACTGCTGCAGACAAAAGCAGAGCTTTCAATGGAAATTTTAAACAAATGATATCAAAATCCTATTGCATTTCTGTGAAGAATTGTAGAAGGAGATGAAACATGGCTTTACCAGTACTAACCTGAAGACAAAGCACAATCAAAGCAATAGCTACCAAGAGTTGGAAGTAGTTCAGTTAAGGCAAAA
>NW_007877477.1:0-568 GCF_000696425.1 Galeopterus variegatus
TTCTGTATTATCTTCTAGAATCTAAGTTGTTTGTTTTTCACAATTAGATCTGAAAGACATGTAGAATTGGTTTATAAAGTAGAGGTTATTTCTTTTTTTTTTTTTATTATGTATGTTCAATTGACCTAGCACCATTTATTGAAAAGGCCATCTTATTCCCAGTATTTTATAGTCTTGTAACCACATAGATCTATTTCTGGACTCTCCATTCTTTTCCACTGCTCTATTTGGGTATATTTCTGGTAATACCACACTCTTAATTACTGTAACTTTATAATAAGCCATATTATCTGGTAAAGCCAGCCAATTGGCTTTGTTCACCTTCAAGGGTATCTTGACTCTTCTAGACTCCTGGCATCTCTGTGCAAATTTTAGAACCAGTTTGTCAAACTTCACAGTTAAGTACAAAACTTACATCAGGGAAATGCAAATTAAAACCACATTGAGATACCACCTCACCCCAGCTAGACTGGCTATAATCAAAAAGACAGTGAATAACAAATACTAGTGAGGGTGTGGGGAGAAGGGAACACTACTGCACTGTTGGTGGGACTGTAAATTAGTACAA
>NW_007877478.1:0-568 GCF_000696425.1 Galeopterus variegatus
GTTCTTGCACAATGACAAAATCACCCATCATTGTGTTCTTCAGAATGTATTCCCACCTTTACGCAATACATTACTGTATTTGATCACTGCTTGTCTGCATCTCCCAACTCCCACATAAACTCCATGAAAGAATAGCTTTTGTCTCTCTCATTCCTGGATGTTTCTGCTTTACTAGAACTGTGCCTGACATCTATTGTCACTCCATAAATATTGGTGGAATGAAAATCATTGCTGACACCACTGATGAATGGCATTAGATGATGTATGTTTTCAGTGCCAGCTACTGCTGTGCATTGACATTGGGGATTATGTTCTGGCCTGTGAGGACTGAAACAGGAACTGTGAGAACCCTGGAAGTTAGAGATATATGCTGTGGCAAGTGAAACCAAAGCAAATCAGATGTTAGCATTAATGCGTCAAATAATCTAGCTGAGGTTGGGAACGATGCATTCATAAGATATGAAATATTACAGATGAAACTAGACTTCACTGATTTCAAAGGACCTGTCATATACAGTTGTTTCAGTGCTACCCAAACTGGGAGAAGGAAGTGGTTAAAGAAATTGTT
>NW_007877479.1:0-568 GCF_000696425.1 Galeopterus variegatus
AACACATAATTCCTGGGGTCCCTACATATCTGGATCATATTGTGGAAGATGTGTAGTGGCAAAAAACTGTTTTTCATGGTTGTTAGGCTTTCCAAACTATGATAAAATGTAGTAAGTGAACACATCTACTCTTTCAGCTGACTTTCTCTTTTTTGTATGAAAATCACCTATCACTCAAGGTAAATAATTTTCAGCATGATTTTCTCTGGGACTCTTGGAGGTCTAGTCCTGACCCTCAGTCAAAGTAAGGATATAATGAGCTAGTTAGTGATTTATAACATGCTGTTTAAATTTTGATACACTCTTAATGGCATCCAGGGTTAACTTGTCTATGTATCTGCACTGTAAGATGTTAAAACACAGTCTGTATCTTGAACCTCTACTATGATATGCTTCAAAATGTTAAGAAGTAGAAAGAAAGGGGGTGGGGGAGGGAGGGAGAGTAGAGGAAGGAAGCAAGGAAGGAAGGAAAATCTCTGATGTTAGCTCCAGGAACAGTGCCACCAACAGTGGCGGGGTCTAATAATCCTGACTAAAGCACATACTTTAAAAAAAAAAAAAAGGAAGT
>NW_007877480.1:0-568 GCF_000696425.1 Galeopterus variegatus
CTTGTGTGTGTCCAGAAATTTATCCATTTCCTCCAGATTTTCAAAATTGTTGGCGTATAGTAGTTTATAGTTGTATTTCAGATGAATCAGTTGTAATATCACCTTTTTCATTTCTAATTTTTGTTATTTGAATCTTCTCTCTTCTTTTTTTTGTTAGCCATGCTAATGGTTTGTCAATTTTATTTATCTTTTCAAAAAACCAACTTTTTTTTTTTTTTCCCCTTTTTTGTCTTTTTTTCGTGTCCGGCAATGGACCGCAACCCTCAGTGTCGCGCCCGTTCCAGACCGGGACCAGCAACGGGATCGCAACCCTCGGTGCCACGCCCGCCCCTCGCTCAGCCAGTGAGCGGGAACCGGTCTGTATGTGGGATCCGAACCCTCGGCGGGAGCGCCACTGCACTCCCAAGCGGCGCACTGTAGCAGTGCGCCACCGGGCCGGCCCAAAAAAAAAACCAACTTTTTGATTCATTGATCTTTTGTATTGTTTTTTGGGTTTCAGTTTCATTTAGTTCTACTCTGATCTTAATGATTTCTTTCCATCTGCTAACTTTAGGTTTGGATTGTTCTT
>NW_007877481.1:0-568 GCF_000696425.1 Galeopterus variegatus
TTAAACAATGAATTTAATAAGGTTGCTAGGAAAAAAGTCAATATGCAAATGTCAGTTGTATCTCTCTATATCTACAACAAAAAAATGAAAAACATAATTTTAAAAATACCGTTTTACTTATGCAGAAATGCAAATAATTAAGTATGTATCTACTAGAAGACATGGAAGATCTCTGAGGAGTTAAAAATATTTATGAAAGAAAACTTAAAAGACTTTAATGCATGGGGGATATATTGCAGTTATTAATCAAAAGACAACATTTTAAGATATCAGCTCTTTTCAAATTGATTCAGTATAATCTGAATCAAAACCTTGGCATATTTTTTAGTAGTAGTTTTTGTTGTTTGATTGAAATTGAAAAAAATTGATACTGTTTGCATGGAAATGTAAGTCTCAAAATAGTTGGGCCAGTTTTATAGAAGACCAAATTTGTAGGACTTATATACTGGATTTCAAGACTTATTTCAGTTACTATTGCTGTAAAGTATTACCATAAAACTTAGTGGTTTTTTTTAAAAGTTATGTTATTTATTTAATTACAAATCTAAAATTTGGGTAAAACTCAGTA
>NW_007877482.1:0-568 GCF_000696425.1 Galeopterus variegatus
AGAGAGAGAGAGCGGGAAAAAACAATTGCTGGGAGGATGTTGAGAAACTGGAGACTTTGTGCAGTGTTGGAGGGAATGTAAAATGGTTCAGCCACTATGGGAAACAGTACAGCAGTTCCTTGAAAAATTAAAAATAGAATTACCATGTGATCCAGCAATTTCAATTCTGGGTATATACTCAAAAGAACTGAAAGTAGGATCTCCAGGAGATATTTGTACACTCGTGTTCATAGCAGCATTATTCTCAACACCCGAAAGGTGGAAGCGACCCTTGTGTCCGTCTACAGATGAATGGATAAACAAAGTGTACATACAATGGAATATTATTCAGCCTTAATAAGAGAAGGAAATCTTGACCCATGCTACAACATGGATGAAGCTTGGCGACATTGTGCTAAGTGAGATAAGTTAGTCACAAAAGAATAAATAAATACAAGGGTAACTTCAGAAAGTTCATGGAAAGATTCATATTATCTTTCCATCCTGTTTTTGCACAAACTTCCTAAAGTACCTTGTACTCATATGATTCCACTCATATGAAGTACCTAGAGTAGTCAAATTCCAGAGA
>NW_007877483.1:0-568 GCF_000696425.1 Galeopterus variegatus
AGGAGAGGACAAATATCATGAAGTTAGACACGCTACGTCTTGGCATAGACTGGCTGCTGGGGAAGGAGGAATAAAAAGTTACTACAGTTTCCAGCCTAGGTGGCCACAAGCATGAAGGGCCATTGGCATACACAAGGAATTCAGGAAGAATCAACTGGCACGAAAGAATTTATATAACCTATTAAATCCTCTAAATTATTGGAATTATCATAAAATGTTCCTCTGAATAAAATAATTGCAGAAGGTGCTAATAAATCTCCCTCAAGTTACCTCTGAATGAGCTGCTGGAAAAGGCTGAAGGTGCGATCCCATAACACTTGCTTGTTTTTTGTGATAGGGTCCTGTTCGTAGGTGAATTTCTGCTCCAATTCCTCCAGCTTTTTAAGCTGCTGACGAACCTGCTGCAGACTCTCCGCAACAACAGTGAACCTGGGAAGGTACAAGACACAGATGTCTCAACTAGAAACAGCCCCAAAGGAGCCAGGATTAAAGAGAAGCATGGAAAACAAAAAGCAGTCACAGGCAACACATGATGTTACCTACGTCGCTGCACAGTGCACTGCAGGGA
>NW_007877484.1:0-568 GCF_000696425.1 Galeopterus variegatus
CTGAGGGTTGCAATCCGTTGCCGGACACAAAAAAAGACAAAAAGGAAAAAAAAAAAAAGAAAATGACGTGAAAATAATGTAGTCTTGGGCAATACTATTATGTTAATTATATGCTTTGCCTCATAATGGTTATTATATTTAGTCATTGGTAGATGTAAATAAAAAGTCATACATAAAGGTTAAGATCTCCTGTCTTTCCACATGTGAGGCTAGAAAATTCTAAATAATTGCATCCTGAGAGGAAAGTGTTGTATATGTTAAAAACTGCAAAATTAGTGAACATTCCTTTGGGACACTCAAGGTTTCTTTATATATTCCTAAACTGTTCCCTATTATTTTGTTCTTATTGATATTTCCTAGGATAAATATGTTGATACTTTGTTTTTTATGTTTTTAAAATTTATCTTTTTCACTATACATGTTTATGGGGTACAGTTTATTGTTTCAATACATGTGTATACTGTATAATGATCTAATAGTGAATGTATCAATTATCTAAACATTTATCATTTCTTTGTTGTTATAAGATTCAAGATTCCCTTATATTGATACTGTGAATATATATACA
>NW_007877485.1:0-568 GCF_000696425.1 Galeopterus variegatus
TAGTTTGTTTATTCCTTTCACATCTTTATAGCTTTTGCTCACTGCTCTTAACCTATGGTCTCGTCTAGGACTGCCACCACAGCATGGGATGAAGGAAAAGATAGCAACATTCCTTGGTCCTTGTCTTTTTTCTTGACTTTAAAAGAATGTTTCTAAGATTTTATCATTTTTTAAAAAAGAGATGTTTGCTATAGGTTTCCTTGAAATTCTCTTTATTGAATTATGAAGATCACTTCCATTCTTACTTTGCTAAGTGGTTTTATTATAAAACAGATGTTGAATCATCTATTGAGATAATTATAAGGCTTTTCACTGTTCAGCATTAAAAAATGCATATATTCCTGGAATAAGTGCTACTTAATAATGATATGTTTTCTGTATTTGGTTAATAATATTTTTAAGATATTTACATATATATTTATAAGTTATTGGTTGATCATTTTACTTCTCATGTGTTCTAGTCTGGTTTTGTTATCTAGATTAGACAATCTCACAAATGTTTTAGGGATCTTTTGCTTCTTTTCTTAGATTCTGTAAGAACTTACATAGCATGGGGATTACCTGTTTT
>NW_007877486.1:0-568 GCF_000696425.1 Galeopterus variegatus
ATAGCTGTCAAGTCTAACAATATCTTTCCATATCCGTAGCTATGCTCACACCCCCACTGTTTCTCCTCTCTTTTGAGACAAACATATACACACACCAAATACACACAAATTACTCACACAAAGAATTATCTTTCCAAAATGCAAATTTAATCCCGTTATTCTCTGCTTGTATTAAATCCTTAACCTGCCCTGCGGTGTTATGTGTTCTTACTAGGCTCAGTTTGCAACACTACCTACTGAATGCTCACTGCTGCAAAGGCCTTTATACTCACCATATCACAACCCCAATCTCACCTCTGCTTTTGCCATTTTCTTTTCTATTCTTTTTGCATCTAGTAACGCATATTATTTAGTCTTCAAAAATTCAACTAAAGACTATTTTAGGGATGGTATCCCACAAATATATGAAATTTTTTTGTTTTGTCTTCAAGAGAGCATGAGCCTTAACTCAGAATCCTTGTCATATTGTCACAGTATTGGCTTTTGTGTTTGTGTGTACTCACGTGCATGCAAATCTGTGAATATTAGTTTTCTGGAACTAATATTGCACCCCCAATTCCTAGAATAT
>NW_007877487.1:0-568 GCF_000696425.1 Galeopterus variegatus
CACGGAAAAAAAAAAAAAAAAAAAAAAAAAAAAAAAGTGCATAATCCAGGGGCTTTTTTATATTCACAGAGTTGTGCAACCATCACCACACAATTAGAACATTTTCATCACCCCCAAAAGAAAGTCTGTAGTCATGTTAGCAGTCACTCCCCATCTCTCCCCAACCCCTCATCCCTAGGCAACCACTGATCTACTTTCTGTCTCTACAGATTTGCCTACTGTGCACATTTCATGTAAACAAAATCATGCAGTATGTGGTCGTTTGTGACAGGCTTCTTTCACTTAGCATGATACTTCTAGTAAGGTAGCATGTTTAGTACTTCATTCCCATGGGGTTTTAAAAATACAGTTTCCAAGTTTCCAAGTCTCACTCCTGGAGATCTTGGTTCAGTAGGCCTAGTCTCTGCAGGCCATGCCATCTGGAACTGAGGACCACTGGCACAAGGGCTTTGGAATAGACCGGGGATCAAATTCTGGCCCCACCACGATTAGGTGTATAAACTTGGCGAAGTTACTAAGTGCTCTGAGCCTCAGTTTCTTCTCCTGGAAAATGGTGTATCTGGTGCTT
>NW_007877488.1:0-568 GCF_000696425.1 Galeopterus variegatus
AATCTGAAAGAAGGTACCTATTGCAGAGATAATTCACTTAGTTATTTCTTTTAGCATCATAGAAGAGTTTACCTGCACGTTACTTGTTAAGTGCAGATTCTGTGCTAATCGCTTTATGTGGGTTATTTCATTCAATCCTCATGACACCTGCAGGAGGTAGGAGGGCGTATTCACACTCGACAGATGAGGAAACTGAGGCATAACATTCCTCAGGGCCACACAGCTAGTAAGAGGCGAAACCAGAATTCAAATTTAGGGGATGAGATTCTTCAGCCTTTAATGAAAAAGAAAAAAAATATTTGCTTTATCCCAAGAAACTCTTCCTCCAAGAGGGGTCCACCCAGGCAAGATGGGCACCATGTTTTCCTCCCAGGGTCACCTTTAGCGTAAGTGACCGGAGTTCCTGTGAGTAGAGGAGTGGGGTTTGGTTAGATTCAGCAGGGCGTCTAGGACCTCCCCACGCCTGTACATGATATGAGGGCTTGGGACCACTGGGTCTTCTGGCCTAAATTAGGCATCGGGGCCAATCAAGAGCTATATTGACTATCTGCAGGTTTGGGAGGGTGCC
>NW_007877489.1:0-568 GCF_000696425.1 Galeopterus variegatus
GGGGCATGGAACAGACTTACCCAGTTCCTGGTTTTAAGCTCTTAGCCTAGTTACAGTCCAATCTTACATAAAACTTTTCTAATGCTTTCCTTGGTAAATGCAGAATGTCCATGTTTACCATGCCTACTTGCTGAAGTATACCAAGCTCAGACTTCAGCTATGCACACTGCGTTGAATTTCTGTTCATTTCTTGTCTGCTATCTTGGAGTTTTTTCTCTGGAGTATATACCTGGAAATGGAATTAACCAGTTTTGTAGGATAAGATCTCTTCAACTTTAGTACATATTGCATGGAGATGATTATCCTGTTTTCTAACTTGGCTATGTCATTTTTATTTTTATTTTTGCTTTAAGCATTTTGTCTCTTGCTGCTATTTGTCTGCAGTGGTAACTGAAGCAATGTTTCAGAGCCATGTTGGCCAGAAGTGTAAGCAATTATATTTTTAAAATAATTTTCTTTGTATGTAAGAAAAGGTGAGAATCAGAAAAATTATACTTATTATGTGTCTGTAGAATAATCCCTCAATTATGAATTGACTATGACCATAGATTGTAACACAAGGAAAACT
>NW_007877490.1:0-568 GCF_000696425.1 Galeopterus variegatus
ATAATTACACAGTGTTCATTTGATTTGCTTTTCTATTGAGCTCCTGCTGCACTATTTCAGATCTTAGTCAAGGTTTTTTGGTAGGCTAAAGAAACAATTGATGTAAAGTTGCTGAGGAAACTTCAAGAGTATATGTGCATATATTTATGTGTCCAGTTGTGTCTGTGTGTCTCAGTAGTTCTGTGAAAACCACTTCTTCCTTCAGAGTTCAAAGCAAAATAGATCATTTCAATAAAAAATATAATAAAAAAACTTTGACAACACAAATTAAACCTTCTCTCTTTCATTTACTGTTCACATACCCTAGTCCCAGATCATAGTGATCACAATCAGTAAGTTCCTTATAAATAATAATCATATGGAACCATTCAGGGCAGACATTGGAATCAAAGAGCCAGACTTGAAACCTAGATTTGCCACCTAAAAGTTATGTGCAGACGTTGATAAAATTAGTAACACACCATTCTAAGTCTTTGAAGCATCAATAAAATAGAATAAAAATCAGTTAAATCCTACCACCTCAAAAGATTAGTGCCTTTAAATGAATTTAAAGGAGCAATGGCTATAG
>NW_007877491.1:0-568 GCF_000696425.1 Galeopterus variegatus
AGTAACTCATCAGACCGAGCACATTGAGCTAAGTAAACTCATCAGACCGAGCTCATTGATCTAAGTACAATCATTAGACCGAGCTCATCGATCTAAGTAATCTCAACAGAGAAAGCACATAGATCTAAGTAAACTCATCAGACCGAGCTCATTGATCTACGTAAACTCATCGGACCAAGCTCATCGATCTACGTAAACTAATCAGAGCAAGCTAATCCATCAAAGTAAACTCATCAGACCAAGCTCTTCTATCTAAGTAATCTCATCAGACCAAGCTCATTGATCTAAGTAAACTCATCAAAGCAAGCTAATCGTTCTAAGTAAACTCATCAGACCCAGCCCATCGATCTAAGTATACTCATCACACCAAGCACATTCCTCTAACTAAACTCATCAGACCAAGCTCATCGATGTAAGTAAACTCATCAGACCAAGATCATCGATCTACGTGAACTCATCAGAGCAAGCTAATCGATCTAAGTAAACTCATCAGACCAAGCCCTTTGCTCTAAGTAAACTCATGACACCAAGCTCATCGACCTAAGTAAACTCAACCGACCAAGACCAT
>NW_007877492.1:0-568 GCF_000696425.1 Galeopterus variegatus
AAGTCAAGTCCCAATTTTCTTATAACACGTTGAATTTCTACTAAAGATGCAGTCTGAGGGGTCTTCACCAAGAAGGGCATGTGGATGCAGTCCCTCTACAGCTGGGACCTGACTCTGTGGGGATAGCTTTCTGCAGGAGGAATAAAGGGACGCTGTGAATCAAATTCTTTTTCTGTTTGTTTCTTGGTGGCTGGCCGGTAAGGGGATCCAAACCACTGACCTTGGTGTGAGCACGTGAACCGAATTCTTAACAGATGATTTTCAAATGAAAACTTTAGGCAAACGTTTAGAATATTTCAAATCAATATAAATGCTCCATTATGTCAACCTCCTTACAAATAAGTTCCACTTTATTAACAGAAGACACAAACTTATTAAGTTAAAATTTAGTTATTACCATTTAACAGTACTGATACTTTACGTGCCCAACAATGAAAGCTTGGATACTTTTTCTGCTGGAATCCTAAATACAAAACAAAAAACAAAAAAACAAACAAAAAACCCCCTAAAACCTAGCTGACAAAATCTCTTGGATCAAGTAGACAGCCAGGCCTCACAACACCGTTGT
>NW_007877493.1:0-568 GCF_000696425.1 Galeopterus variegatus
ATCTCCTAAGCTTTTTCCAGAATACCACTTACAAGTATTAAATCACCTTTCAGTGAATCTCATAAGCAGTACCAATCTCACGCATTTTTCCATCCGTATAAATGCTCACCTGGCTGGCTCCTACCTTGGCACCAAACACACATACTATATGACAGAGTTGTGCTCAAGTGAGGGGAGTAAGATTGGAAAACTGACTGAAGAAATCTTATTCTCATCTCCAGTGAGAGATAGGAGAAAGGGGGACTGGCTGGAGAGTCAGAAGGCAGCCTCACTGAATTTTTCTTCACTGACTCCTCAACAGTGTCTGCCTGCTCCTCCTTAGTTCAAACATCTTTTGAAACCATTTATCAGTTGCCTTCTGGAAAATAGTTCAAACACTTTAGGTGGAGTCTGGTGAGACGATGCTAATCAGGCAACCTGCCCTCTCTTAGGAGATGGGCAATTGTACTTCCTAAGAGCTAGGGCAGTTGAGCACTCTATCTTTGGAAACTGAACCATAAAAAGGGCAAAAATGAGAGTGTTTGAGGTCATTTATTCTAGTGGTAGTGCGTGGACAAGTCTGTTGAGT
>NW_007877494.1:0-568 GCF_000696425.1 Galeopterus variegatus
TCCTTCCCTCTACTCTTCCTGACTTGCCCCCCTTTTCAGGCCTCTGCCCCCCCCCCACTTGTTTGGGAGTTTCTCTTCACCTGTTCTATTACCCAGCGGACGGTTTTGATTCAGTCTTTACTTTTCCATCCCGGTCTGTGGTCCCCCTTTCCTAGCGTTTGTCTGTCGCTGACTGGTAACCCCCATCCCATTCCCATCCGCCGTCCCGCTTATTTTCCACTTGCCGGACCTGCCTGTCGTCTAACCTCAGCTTCCCCTTAAAGAGCATTTTTGCCTTTCTCTTACCTTAGTTTTCTTAAGGCCTTTTAATTCTTTCCATAGCTCCCTAACATTGTTATTTTTTGTTATCTTCACAAATCCTTCTGGACAACTTTGGAGCTACTTACTTTCTGAATCCTGAAGCTGTCAGGCTTCCATCGGGTTTCACTTGGCTCTTTTCTCCCTTGCACTACTGGCACTTTGTGGCTAGTCTTCCATTGTGCATTCACACCTCTTTACTCTTACCCATTTTTTTTTTTATAGGTTTGATTGATTTCTTTGTGTTGGCCTCCTTTTTGTCCTATTTTTT